>NC_066563.1:9634875-9654875 GCF_024679095.1 Eriocheir sinensis
AAGAGAGAGGAATTTCAAGACTGGGAAGAGGAGAATGAGAATGAGGCTAAAAAAGTTGTTGGATGAGGAAGAAAATGGGAAGGGTGAATAGAAATATCTGAAAGAAAATGAGGAGAGGAAGAAAAGCAGGATAAGAAAGAGGAAATGGAGAAGGATGAGGAGTAACTGAAGGATGAGAAGAAGGAAGAGAGAGACTTAGAACACATGGAAGCGGAGGAGGAGGAGAAGTAACTGGAGGAAGAGGAGAAGAAGAAGGAAAACGAGGAAGAAGAAGAAGAGGAGGAGGAGGAACAGAAGTAACTGGAGGAAGAGAAGAACTAGAACAAGAACAAGAAGAAGAGAAGACGTAACTGGAGGAGAAGGAGGAGGAGGGGTAACAATAAGCGCGCAAGACCTCATACACTGCGAATTTGAAGGCTTCGGAATCCATACAAGGGCGGCGAGAGTGCGCGGGTCCATTAGCAAGCGTCGGGCGAGAGTAATGCTCCGCGCGATAGGTGAGGCGGGTCAGGTGAGGACGAGTTACCTGCCGAGGCCTCCCTGACACCTGGCGACTAATTACATGCACTCACGATACACCTGTCCTTACCTGTGTTATATTACTACTACTACTACTACTACTACTACTACTATTAACTCTACTACTACAGTCCTCCTCCTCCTCCTCCTCCTCCTCCTCCGTTAGACCACTTGAGGTGATTGTAAGTCTTCCCTCTTTTGTTGCTTACTGAGGATTCTCTTTTTTGTACCGAAGGGTGAGAGAGAGAGGGAGGGAGAAGGGAGAGGAGGAGGAGGAAGTAGGTGAGTGAGAGAGAGAGAGGGGGGGGGGGGAAGAGGTAGACACGGTCCCTTCTCATTATCATTTTTATAAACCGTTTTTTGTCTGTTTTTCTTCTTTTTCTTCACAGTCTGTCTATCTATCTATTTTTCTATCGATCTGTTTATCCTCTTGTTTGTCACCTTTCCCTCCTCTTCTCTCTCTCTCCTTCCCTGTTCTCTTCCTTCTTTTCTTTTTCATTCCGTCACACCTTTCAGATACTTTTCCTTCCTTTTATTTTCTCTCTCTCTATATCTATCTATCCATCTACCTATCTATGAATCTCTCTCTCTATCTCTATGACTATCTATTTTTATCTATGTACCTTTACTCCTGACTCTTATTCACCAAACGCAATCTCTCTCTTTAATTCTCTATCACTTTTCATTTATTTTCATCCCCACTCTCTCAAAGTCTATTCTCTACTCATTTTCATCTCTTTCCTTATCTCTATTCACTCTACTCTCATTTCTGTTATCATCTCTACTCTCATCTCTCTTCTCATTTCTCATCATACCTGTCTTCTCCTCTAACCCACCTCCTTCACCTCTTTAATACACACCTTGTCTCTTTATCTATCTCTCTCTCTATCTCACTGTATGACTATCTATCTATCTTTATCTACCCTCACTCCGTTTACCATCCCTATATATAAAGTGAAGCCTGTTCCTATATACCTCATTCAGCCTCTCTCACCTTGTCACACTCACCCTATACTTACCTTACCTCACCTTTCCCACCTGTACTCACCTGTCCTACCTTACCATAGAGCGTCCATCGTTAAGGTGTGGTCGCTGTCTTCATTAACACGCTCACTCGTAATCTGGCGTCGCTAATCCCACCGCTTCTCACCGTATTGGCAAAAAGGCCTCGGCTGATAAGAGACACACATTAGCTATACAGTGATTAATTAACAGAGTCTCGCCCGGCCCGCTATCTGGCTAATGATGATCGCTGTACCTGACTTGGATAGGGAGGCAGGGCAGGCGCGGCCTCTCTCTCTCTCTCGTTCTCTTTTTTTTTTTCTCTCTCTCTCTCTCTCTCTCTCTCTCTCTCTCTCTCTCTCTCTCTCTTTTTTTGTTTGTCTCTTTCTCTCTCTCTCTCTCTCTCTCTCTCTCTCTCTCTCTCTCTCTCTCTCTCTCTCTCTCTCTCTCTCTCTCTCTCTCTCTCTCTCTCTCTCTCTCTCTCTCTCTCTCTCTCTCTCTCTCTCTCTCTCTCTCTCTCTCTCTTACCTCACGTTTTTACACACACCAAACTTTTTCTCTCCTCATCGCCTCCTCTTTTTCCTGCATCGGGTTCCTGATTATAATTACCTGAGCTGTTAATAAGATCAGGTGAACAAGAAGGTGGACGAGAGAATAATGCCTCTTTGTCTTTTACAGTTGGAGGTGCGAACACGAGAGGGAGGGAGCGGAGAGGAGGAGGAGGAAGTGATGCTGTGAGTACCTCTTGATTACATGGTTTTCACTGTTTGATTATGACGCCGCTGAAAAACCTGGCTTCGGGAAATGAGAACAGGATGAAACGCTAGAATTTCGTTGATAAAGAAGAGAATAAAGTGAGAGGTGAAGATGGGAGATAAATGATGAGAAGAGAGAGAAAGAGAGAAAACGAGTGAGATAGAAAAAGAGGATGGATGAACTAAAATTAGGTTAAGAAGACGAAAACAACATTAGAGGTAAAGAAGGGAGATAGGTAAAGAAAGAGAGAGAGAGAGAGAGAGAGAGAGAGAGAGAGAGAGAGAGAGAGAGAGAGAGACGAATGAGATAGAAAAAGGGGAAAGGATGAACTAAAATTAGGTTAAAAAGGAAGAAAACAAGATTAGAGGGAAAGAAGGAAGATAGATAAAGGATGAGAGAGAGAGAGAGAGAAAGAGAAAGCGAGAGAAATAGAAGAAGGGAGAAAGAGATGATGATAATAAAAACACTAAAAAAACGAAATAATTAAATTGATAACGAAGAAAAAAAGATAAAAGGTGAAGAAGGGAAGACAAAGGATGAGAGGGAGAGAGAATGCGAGTGAGATAGAAAAGGGAGTGAGAGAAAAGATAATAACAAAATCAACAAAATAAAAAGATGATGGGAAGAACTAGAATGAGGTTGATAAGGAAGACAAGATTAAAAACTAGGAAAGGAGATAAAGGATGAGAGAGAGAGAGAGAGAGAGAGAGAGAGAGAGAGAGAGAGAGAGAGTAAGATAGAAGAAGAGAGAGATAAATGAAAATAACAATGAAAAACAAAAGATAATAGGATGAACTGCAATTATAGGTTGATAAAGAAGAGAATAAGGCCAGAGAAAAAGATGAGAGAGAAATAATGATAGAGAGATAGAGACAGAGACAAAGAAAAAGAGAAAAATAATGATAGGAACAACAGAAAAAAAAAAACAGGAAATATATTGGAAAAGTTTGATATGTGGGTTGTTTTTCCCGGAGATTTATTGCTGGGAAATGTGATACAGGTGTGTGTGTGTGTGTGTGTGTGTGTGTTGTTATGGTCTGGCTAGTAGGTATGGGACGGTATGAGAGGTAGGCATGGTGGGGATGGGGGGGGGGGGGCTCGTATAATTAAGATCAGGTGTAATCAAGATCATCCCATGTAATTAGGGCTTAATGGGAATGTTGCGTGGACAGGTTAAGGCCCGGACGAGTAGGTAGGCTGAGATCTGGTTACCTGGGACTCTCTCTCTCTCTCTCTCTCTCTCTCTCTCTCTCTCTCTCTCTCTCTCTCTCTCTCTCTCTCTCTCTCTCTCTCTCTCTCTCTCTCTCTCTCTCTGGGTGTTAAGTAAGGGGAGAGGGGGGCAGAGGTAGGGAGAAAGAGGGAGAAGGAGAAGGAGGAGAGGAGAGGAGAGGAGAGGAAAGAGCCAGAGACAGACAGACACAGATAGAGAGACCTACTAACTCACTAAAAGACAGGTAGGTAGGTAGTCAAACAGGTAAGAATATAATCATCACCTTTAATACAATGCTAATTAATGCCTCTTTTTTCCCCCTTTCTAAATTTATACGATGTAGTTATGTCATAGTGTTTAAATAATTATAGGAAACACTCTAATGATATCCTATAATAACCAATGTGTACTGTCTATGGGCTCATTATTTATCCTATTATTTTCTTTTATGAGGGTTATTTTTTTTTGTAAGATTTGTTTTATTTATTTATTTTTTTTTTTTTTTGTAGAGAAAATGATCTTCAAAAACCGTCAGATGATGATTCAAGTCCTCATTAAGGTCATCGGGGGATCGTTTCTCGGGAGTTTTGTGTCATTAAAGTACTCGTTAGTCTGACCTCGGGAGTCCATTATCGAACTCTCCTCCTCGTCGGCTAAATGATCGCAAAAACAGAGGATCGAAATGCGCTTACCTCAAAAGGCTTCTCGGATTGGAGTCTGGAAAGCATTTCACGATCAGGAGGATAAATGGATTGTTCCCTCGACTCGCCCACTTTGTATTCCTCCTCCTCCTCCCTCTTCCTCCTCCTCCTCTTCTTCTTCTTTCCTATGCTCCTCCTCCTCTCCCACTTGTTTTTGTTCTTTTGTTTATTTTTTCTTCTTTTTCTTCCCTTTTCTATTCTTTCGTATTTTTCCTCCTCCTCCTCTTCCCCCTTTTCCATTACTTGTTTTTTGTTTTTCTTCTATTTTTATCTTTTTTTATCTTTTCTACTCTCTCTTCTCTTCTCCTGTTTATCTCGTGTTTCTATCTCCGCTCTCGTCTTATTCTCTTCTTTTCTCTTGTTCTCTTTTGACATGGATTTTCTCTTGTCTTATCTCATATACTCTCCCTGTCTCTTCTCATTTACTCTGTCTTCTCTCCCTCCTCCTCCTTCTCCTCCTCCTCCTCTTCTTCCTTTATTTTTGCTCTTGTCTTTCTTCTTTTCTCTTGTTCTCCCCTTTTGACACGGATTTTCTTATCGTCCTCTCTCATATGCTCTTCTTGTCTCCTCTCATTTACTCCCTCGTCTTCTCTTCTCGGTCCTCCTCCTCCTCCTCCTCCTCCTCCTCCTCCTCTTAACGCAGCCACACTCACGCAATAGAGCAATTAATGAGACACTCCTTCTGACCAGCTCTCTCGTCCCCTGCACCGCCTCCACCACACCTTCGCCCTTACACACCTTGCCCACAAAGCCTAAAATCCCCTGCACCCCCTCCCGCGAACCGACGCCTGGCCCGGGTAAGATAGATGGCTAACAGCTCATTTGTGTGTGTTGCTGTGATACCGTCGTAATGATGCATAACCCGCGACTAGAAGACTGAGAGGGATGCAGGGCTTGTGTAGGGGCTGGGGGGGTGGGGGATGGGGGTCGGGGTGAGGTGTGGGGGAGAGGGGATGGGGGAGGGAAGGGGGAAAGTGTGTTGGATGTTTCTTGTTTGGTTTTATTTTTCTTTCGTTCTCCTGGTGGTGATGGTGGTGGTGATGGTGGTGTTGGTAGTGATGGGGGTGGTATGATGTTGGTTTTGGTAGTCGTGGTGGTAGTGGTAGTAGTGGTTAGAAGGTCCTTGTAGACGCCCACGGGAGGCAAATTCTGTGATACTAATGCCTCGCCTCATAAGGAAGGAAAGAAAAAAAAGAGAACCAGGATACGTTTGTGTTTAAAATCGACCATATGAAGCTTAATTAACCTCCTTGTATGTCTGGGGTCAAGAGGTCACTTTCGTCTTTCTTCATGGCCTCCCTGCTTGTTAAATATTGTTTGCTAATGTCCACAACCACTCAGAGGCTCAAAGGTTGCCGTGTTCCCCGCCCCAACAGATTCTTAATTAACCTGCATCTCACCTGCATCTTATTGGAGCTTACCTTGTCACCTGTGCCTTAAGGTGCTAAGTGGCCATCGCTCACACCAGGCTCTCAGGGCAAGGCGTCGGCAGGTTACCACTAGACTGAGCCCCTTACCCCCTCATGGACGCTTCTCCCTCTCTGCCTCCCTCCTGACCCTCCTCTTCTCTCTCTGCCTCCCTCCTGACCCCCCTCTTCCCTCTCTGCCTCCCTCCTGACCCCCCTCTTCCCTCTCTGCCTCCCTCCTGACCCCCCTCTTCCCTCTCTGCCTCCCTCCTGACCCCCCTCTTCTCTCTGCCTCCCTCCTGACCCCCCTCTTCTCTCTGCCTCCCTCCTGACCCCCCTCTTCTCTCTGCCTCCTCCTGACCCCCTCTTCTCTGCCTCCTCCTGACCCCCCCTCTTCTCTCTGCCTCCCTCCTGACCCCCCTCTTCTCTCTCTGCCTCCCTCCTGACACCCCTCTTCTCTCTCTGACTCCCTCCTGACCCCCCTCTTCTTACCTCTCCATTGACGACCCCCCTTCTTCTCCGCTCCCCTCTACTCCTACTACTCCTCCTCTTACTCCTATTCTTCCGTCACCTCGTCTGTGCTACCACCCCGGCATGATTGATACCCTTTTCCCCCCTCCTCTGCTCTCCTCTCCTCTCCTCTCCTCTACTGCTCCTACTCCTCCGCCTCCTCGTTATCTACTACCCATTACTCCACTCACCATGCTGACACCCACTTCCCCTCCTTGCTTTTTCTCTCCCATCTTCCTTCTGTTCCATCTCTTACTCATTCCCTTGCATCCATTCCCTCCCTTCCAATCGCCCCCTACTCCCTCCCTACCCTTTACCTCCTCCTTCTCCCTTCATACCAGTCTATCTTTTGCTCCCTTACTCCTCTCCCTCCTGCCCATTCTTCCCTACCCTTACTCCTCTCCCCACCCCAGTTACTCCCCTCCCACACACACCTTCTCCCCTTCTCCCCTCCCTAACCCCCTATCATCACTTGACACCCCCACTCTTTCCCCTCCCTAACCCCCCTATTATCACTTGACACCCCCAACCTCTACCCTTCCCCCAGTTACTCCCCTCCCACACACACCTTCTCCCCTTCTCCCCTCCTTAACCCCCTACCATCACTTGACACCCCGAATCTTACCCCTTCCCCCAGTTACTCCCCTTCCATACCCACATCTCCTTCTCCCCTCCCTAACCCCCCTATTATAACTTGACACCCCCAACCTCTACCCTTCCCCCAGTTACTCCCCTCCCATACACACCTCCTCCTATTCCCCCTTACCCCCCTGGCCATCACTTTACACCCCCAGCCTCTACCCTTCCTCCAGTTACTCCCCTTCCATACCCACCTACTCCCCATCTCCCCGCCCGAAACCCAAACCAACACTAGACACCCCCAACCACTACCCGCCCATCAGTTACTCCTATCCCATGCCCACCTCATCCCCTCCCTCCCTCCCTCCCCGGCCATCACTTTACACTCCACCAGACAAAATCATCCGTTGAAAAGTCGGCTGATCAACCCAACAGGAATTCACCATTAACTCCGCTGGTCAGGTGCGCGGCAGGTGACGGCGGCGCGGGCGGAGGCGATGACGGATCACCCGCCCCCGTGTGTTTGTTGTCACTCCGCCGCCGCCGCCACCCACAGACACTCATCCCACGGCGGCCAACGGTGAATCGCCCTACTGAACACGCTACTCATATTCCCGTGCCCCGCGTTCGAATCCAACTACCTGCGTTATTTGGAAGCTAGGCACCGCGCAAAACACATATACCGAGCCTCCTTTTTCGTGTGTTGAATGTACGGGAGCACTTGACCCACATATTGTAAGGGTATTGAGTGTTTCTTGGTGTTTAAAGGAGCGGTGAAGGGCGCGTTGGTAAGGGTGAGACGCAGGGCGCTTCTCCGGCTCTTGTGTCCCTCGCGGCTTGGCCAGATAAGGGCTATCAGGGGATGTATCGCGCTCCCTGGGCACTCTCTCTCTCTCTCTCTCTCTCTCTCTCTCTCTCTCTCTCTCTCTCTCTCTCTCTCTCTCTCTCTCTCTCTCTCTCTCTCTCTCTCTCTCTCTCTCTCTCTCTCTCTCTCTCTCTCTCTCTCTCTCTCTCTCTCTCTCTCTCTCTCTCTCTCTCTCTCTCTCTCTCTCTCTCTCTCTCTCTCTCTCTCTCTCTCTCTCTCTCTCTCTCTCTCTCTCTCTCTCTCTCTCTCTCTCTCTCTCATTTACATCATTTTCTCCTCCTCCTCCAGTTCTTTTGCTACCCTGAACTACACTATCCAAACTGAATCTCATAACAAAATCACTACTTTTTCTCCTTGCCATCCTCCTCCTCCTCCTCCTCCTCCTCCTCCTCCTCCTCCTCCTCCTCTTTCTTCTCAATTCTTGTTTTTAATATTTGTACGTCATACAATGAGAACAAAACAACAACAACAACAAAAACTAGCCTCTATTCCCCTCCCTCTTTATTTACGGACCATCAGCAGGTTGTGACTGTTGGATAAACCTTTATTATTTCGTGTTTTATTTTTATTTATTTATAAGATATATTTTCCTGTTTATTAGTAAGCATATCTATATTTATTCATTTATTCATATATTAATTTATTCATGTTATATTATGGGAGAGCAAGCACACCTATCATGCAGCCGTAGCTAATAATAGTAGAGTGTCGGTATTAAGGACTATCACAAAGCTATGTTAATGGGGACAGAGATATACTTACTTCTTAATGCGTGTACCTTCAATACATTTTGGCACATAAGTGACTCTCCTCTCCACCTCCACCTGTTCTCCTCACCCCCGCCTCCGCCTCAGCCTTCCCTGACTCCCCCCTCCGCCTTTTCTCCGTCCACACTTATTCACTTACAAAACCTTCATCTTCCTCACGCACTTTATGCACTTAAATTCTTCGTCATTCTTTCCTTTTCTTTCCTTCCCTTGTCTCCCTTCCCTGACACCTCACGTCTAGCCCCATACCCTCCCTTGCACTCCTCGCTCCACGCCTCCAGCCACCAGTCGCCAGAGGGCAGCAGTGTTACCTTCAGGAGTTTAATAATGTCTTTGTACTCGCTTACCGTCAGTCTGAAGCGGTGACCGGCGGGGAGGGGGGTGGTGGGGGCGTTGCTGCGTCGCTCCCACCCTCCTCCACTCCAGGCACTGTCTTCGCACCTGTCACACAGATCGGTAATTGCAAACACCTGTGACACTACCGATCCACTGCTCATCACTGCTCCCCGTAATGGCTGCCTGACACACACACACACACACACACACACACATACTCTTCCTCCCCACTCCTCCCCCTCTTCCCCTTCCCCCCTCCCACACAACCATCTCATTTTCCCCTCCCCCCACATGCACATCTTTCATTTACGTCTTGGTGACAATAAGTGGTTTGCAAAGAAAGAAAAATATGCACAAAATCAAAGTTGAACCCAAGGAAAGTGAAATAATAACAAGAACAGAAAGAAGAACAAGAACAAGAATTTAGGAGAAAAAGAGGGCAACAATGTCTCGAAAACAGGAGTAATGGAAACAGGAGTGAAATAATAACAAGGAGAAAAAGAAGAACAAGAAGAACAAGAACAAGAATTTAGGAGAAAAAGGGGAACAATGAAAACAGGTGGTAAGAAAAACAGCTCAACAAAGAGTGTAAAGTACCTAAAATGACCTTAATGGAAACAGGAGTAATGGAATGAGGCGATGAATGGATGGGAATGTGCGGGCGGACCACGCTGTGACTCCCACCATTAAACACTCAATTTGTCACCACTAATGTCTCAAGGTGTCATTAGCAGGTGTTTCCAGGTGTTGAGGGCAGCGGCGCCTCCTCGTACATCACAATCACACTCACCGCAACACTCGGCAACACTCGCACAAGGCTTCGGTGTTCTCAGAGGGAACTCACACGCACACACACACACACACACACACACACACACACACACACACACGTACCGACCCCCACCACGTCTTAAGTTACTGTTGTTTTACCATTATTTGCAACACGTATAGCTGCTTCACCCCCCCCCCCCCCAACACACACACACACACACACACACACACACACACACACACACACACACACACACACACACACACACACACGACGTAAATGACTGAACTGGTTTGACTTACGCGAACATTGAAGTCGTAAGGAAGATATATCATCCTCTTTTTTTTTCTTTTTTTTTTTTTTTGCTCCCATTACTGGATGTGCTTTGGAGTCTCGATCAAATCTGTTCAAAAAAGATAAGAATGGGTTCACTCTCTTCCTCTTCCCTCCCTTTCTCCCTTCCTTCCTCTTCCCCTGTCCCTCCTTCTTCCCCTGACTTCTTCCTTCCCTTGAGGTCTTCCCCTTTATCCTCTTTCTTTCCTCCCTCCCTTCCCTCTCCTTTTTCCTCTTTCTCCCTCTCCTCCTCTTCCCTCCTTTCCTTGAGTTCTTCCCCTTCACCTTCTTCCTTCCTCCCTCCCTTCTTTTCCTCTTCTTTCTTTCTCCCTCTTTCTACCTCCTTCTTCCCCATGTCTCTTCCTTCCCCTTAGCTCCTCCCTGACCTTCCCTTACCTCAAGACCCAGCACCTCCCTCTCCCCCCCTCTCCCCCTCCCCCCCCCGATCACACTGACATTCTACCTTCATACCTCTTTTTTTTTCCTCCCTCCCTTCCTCTGCTCCCCTCTCCTCTTACCTGTCACCTCTCTCTCTTCTTCCTCTCCTTCCCTGTCCTCTTTCAACTTTTCCCCCTCACTACTTTACACCGTTCAGTCACATTTTTAGCTTCCTTGTATTTTCACTCTATACCTATCTATCTATAGCTATCTATCTACCTATCTATCTATCTCTATCTCTTCCCTACTATAATTTTAAGTTCTCTCTCCCTCGTTGCACTTCTCTATCCCCCTCTCTCACATTCCCCCTTCCCCTACCACCTCTCTCTCCCTCCCTCCCTCCCTTCACAACTTCCAGCGTCGCACAAGAAACCCCTCCCCCCCCCACACACCCTCCAGGGCGGCCCCCTTGTGGTAATTTGTCGCACTGGAGGGTTCATATTTCCCGCAATTTACTTCGGGGTTTATTTTTTTACAAGTTTGTCGCTCCGTACGTATAAGGGTTGAAGAGGGGGGGATGGGGGAGGGAGGACAGGGGTAGGGGGGACTGGTTCTAGGGGGGGTGGGGGGGTGAGGGATTTAGAAGGAATTACAGCCGCAGTTCACACACCATCATACCCCGAATCGCCTGTCATAATAATAGTTAATCCGCGGGTCATGACTGGCTTGTATATTTCACACGTCCGCCCAAAAAACTGGCTCGGGAGGTGCTGTAAGCGAGGACCCTCAGGCGGCGACGGTGAAGGACGAGGAGGAGGAGGAGGAGGAGGAAGAAGAGGAGTAGGAGTAGGATTGGAGAAAAAGGAGGCACGGAAGGTGAAGGACGAGGAGAAGGAGAGGAAGGAGCTGAAGGAGGAAGAAGAGGAGTAGGTAAGAAACTGTAGAAAAATGAAAGGGAAGTTGAAGAGAAAGGGAGGAGTAGGTGAATGATTAGAGAAAAGAAAGAGGAAGACAAGAAGAAGACTAGGAGTTGCTAAAGGATTGGAGAAAAGGAGGATAAGCAGGTGAATGTTAGGATAAAAGAAAGAAAATAAGAAAAGGATAAGACAAAGTACATGGATAATGACGATAAGTTAGGGAGAGGGAGAAGAAAAAGGAAAGATTGGAGATAGAAGGACAGGAAGAAGTGATTTTGTAGAGAGAAAAAAAAGGAAGAGGAAGAGAAGAGCAAGGTATAAAAGGTGAAGGATAAAGACTGGGAGAGGAAGAAGAAAAAGGAGGACGAGGTGATTGATTCAGAAGATGATTGTGTGAAGAGAGAGAGAGAGAGAGAGAGAGAGAGAGAGAGGATGTGGAGGATGAGAAGCAGGAGAAAAAGAGGGAGAAAAAAATGGAGAATGGTGAAAAAGAGTGCCAGGAAAAAAGCGATTGAATGGAGAAGGAGAAGGAAACTGAAGAAGAAGAAGAGGACGAAACAGTGAGTATTAATGGCGATGATGATAATGATGATGATGATGAGGAAGATGAAACAGGAGAATAAGGAAAAGATGACCAGGAGAAAGTGAAAGGTTGGAGGGAAAGTGAGAAAAAAAGAGGAATAGAAGGAGATGACAAGAAGAAGGAGGAGAGAAAAGGGAGATTGAGGAGAAAGATGACCAGGAGTTGAATGGAGGGAGAGTAGGATAAAAAAAAGGAAGTTCTCATTATCGGGGTCATCCATACTTGGGTTTTCATTAGCGGGGTTGTCGTTACCTGGTTCTCATTAGTAAGTCTTTTCAATACCTGGGTAACAATTGCTTTCCATTTTACTCTTCGCTCAAGACTTCATAATTATCTAAGTTATTTTTCTCCATTTTTTTTTTCGTTTTCTTTTTGTTCTCGAGTATTGTAATTTGGAGACCGTCACTTATATACCTCATTTGCTCTACTTTTTTTTTTTTTTAGGTATTCGCTTAAGGTTTAATAATTATCTACAAAGTTTTTTTCTTATTTCATTTTCTTTCCTTCGTTTGGGTTTATCTTTTTGTTGTTCGATAGTTTGGAGTCACTCAAGTAAAATCATTTGCTATTCATTCAAGATTTCATTATTATTTACTATATTTTCTTGTTTTATTTTTATTTCTTTATTATTCAAAGTTTTTATATTCTTGTTTCGTTTTTATATTTTTTTTGGGTTCATCTTTTTTCGTTCGGCAGTCTGGAGACATTTAAGGAACCTCATATTTCCTATTCGTTCAAAATTTCAATATTATCTACTACGTATTTTTATTTCCTTTTATTTTTTTTTATCATTTTATCATTCTTCACTTTTTTCCGTCTGGCCGGTTTGGAGACATTCACTTCACCTCATTTTCCCTCCTTACCTCTTCTCTTTTTCATTTTTTTCTAATTATTGCTTTTCCTAATTGGTTCTCCATTTGCTCTGCCTCAATCTTAGTCTCATTTATATTTTTTTTAACTTCTTTGTCATGTTCATTTTGTTCCTCGTCCATGTTACCTGCCTTGTTCAGTGTCTCTCTTCCTCATTAACTAACTCACCCACTCATTCATTAACTCATTTACCTGTTTTACCTGTGTGTCTTAACCTGATTTCTCTTCTCTCCTTTCTCTCTTCCTTCTCTTCATTTCCCTTCCCTCATTTCCATTTCATTGTCTTAGTCTCTCCTCCTCTTTCCCTTTCCTTCCTTTCTTTACTTCGCCCTCTCATCCTTCTTTCTTTTCTCACTTTTCCTTTCTTCTTATTCACCCTATCCTCTTCTCTCTCTCTCTCTCCTCCTCACCCTTCCCTCACGTTATCTTATGTTTCTTTCACCCTTATATATTTTCCTCACTTCCTCACTTCTCCCTTCTTCCCATGCTCACCCTGTCTTCTCCTTCTCCACCCCCTCCCCCTCCACCCCCAGTTCACCTCCTCCCCCTTCCTTACCCTTCCCCTACCCCCCTCTTCTTGCCCTCCTTCACCCCCTTCGTCGTCGTCCGCCAGTTTCCTGCGTGTCACAATATACTAAAGTTAATTGGGCAATGATTTTACCTTGTTAGTGCTAGGAGAAGGAGGAGGAGGAGGAGGAGGAGGAGGAGGAGGAGGAGGAGGAAACGGAAGATGACTAAGGTAAAAACGAGAAAGAGAAGGAAGAGACGGAAGCAGAAGATGAGTAGGAAGAGGAAATAGGAAGAATTAGGAGGAAGTGGAGAGGGGAGAGAACAAGGATGAGAAGGAGGAAGAGAAAGATAACTAGGAATAGAAGATAAGAGCAAGAAAAGTAGAAACGAAGAAGAAGTAGGAAAAAAATGAAGGAAAGAGGAGGGAGATATTGGAAAGGAAGGAAAACGAGGACATGGAGAAAGAAAACTAGGGGAAAAAGGAGGGAATTTAGAGTCGAGAAGCAGAAGAAGAAGTAGGAAAAAGAAAGAAATGAAGGGAAGGGGAGGGAGAAATTGGGAAGGAAGGAAAACAAGAACGTGGAGAACGAAAACTTGGGGAAAAAGGAGGGAATTTAGAGTCGAGAAGCAGAAGCAGAAGTAGGAAAAAGAAAGAAATGAAGGGAAGGGGAGGGAGAAATTGGAAAGGAAGGAAGACAAGAACGTGGAGAACGAAAACTAGAAGAAAAAGGAGGGAATTTAAAGTCGAGAAGCAGAAGAAGAAGTAGGAAAAAGAAAGAAATGAAGGGAAGGGGAGGGAGAAATTGGAAAGGAAGGAAAACAAGAGCGTGGAGAAAGAAAGCCTGAAGAAAAAGGAATAAGTATAAAGTCGAGAAGCAGAAACCGAAGTGGGAAAATAAAAGAGGAAGGAAGAAAAGCGTTTTGGGTGTGTTTAAGTATAAGAAACGAAACGATTGTAATGGAACACAAAAACATCATAACGTGAACGACAGAAGCACATTAAAATAACAAGAAATAAAACGACTTAGAGCGGACCTTATGCCACACTAATAACGACCAACTTACATATAAATAAGAAGCCGTAAAAGGAGGAAAAGAGAAACAGATAAAATAAGAAGAAAACTACTCATAGGAAGGAGGAAAAACATGCATGCAGTAAAATTATAAAAGCAAATAAAGAAAACGCGTAAAAGGTAGCAGGAAATTAGCGAAAATAAGAAACAGGAAGAAGCAGGAACAGGTAACCGGGGAGCGTGACAAAAGTTAAATAAGTGACGTTAAAGGAGTGTCAGGGAAGGCGAATAAAAGGAGAAAGAAGAGAAGCGAAACGAGACTCAACAAGGAAAATTAAAACAACGTGGAGAACCGGAGAAGGAATAAAGATAACGAAAAGCGGGAGCGGGAAAGACGAGAGGAAGAAGGTGGAAAAAAGAGAAAAAGGGGAAGAGGAGAAAGAGGAGGAGGAGAAGCAGGAAAGATAAGAGAAGGAAACTGAAGGAAAGAGAGAAAAGGAGAAGGAAAGAGGAGGTGGAGAAGAAGAAGGAACAGAGAAAAGAACGAAAGAGAGGAATAGAAGACAAGATCGTGTAATTGGAGATGAAGGAAAAAAAGAAGGAGAAGGCGGAGGAGCGAACAAAGGAGATGAAGGAGGAACAAATCAAAAAAAGGGCGAATGAGAGGAATAGAAGGTGGAAATAAAGGAAAAGGAATAGAGGGAAAATAAAAAAGGAGGAAGAGGCAGCAGGAAAACACCAAAACAAGGAAGAGGAGAAAGAAGAGGAAGAGGACGGAATAGAGAATCGGAACAAAAATAACAAAAATAAGACAAAAGCATAAAGATTTAAGGTAAACAAATGAGGCAAAGAAATAACAGAAAGAACAGAAAGCATTATGGGCTACGAAGAGAAATTTGAGAAAGGAGACTGAAGGCGGAGGAAGAGGAGGAGGAGGAGGAGGAGGAGGAGGAGGAGGAGGAGGAGCAATCATTAGCCCCCTTCAGTAGATGCCCCAACTCGTGTGAAACCTGTACCTAATTCCTGCCTCTTCCTGCCTCCTCTCATTGCCATTCCTCAAGTGTTCCCCCACCGCAAACACACACACACACACACACACAAGGGGAGGCGGTGGGTGGGTGGGGTGAGGGCGGGAGGGTACAGGAGGGTAGGTTGTCGAGAGCATTTTCTGTACCTGTGTGTGTGTGTGTGTGTGTGTGTGTGTGTGTGTGTGTGTGTGTGTGTGTGTGTGTGTGTGTGTGTGTGTGTGATCGTCGTTCTAATTGATATTCCCCGCGACACGAGGAAGAGAAATGCTTCGCCCGACACGAGGTTAACGAAGAGCTTGGATATTACCGTGGAATGAACTCTGTGCCTATTTATTTCGGAACCTTTGTGTCTGTATACCTCTCTGTCTACCTGTCTGTCTATCTATTTCTCTGTTTCTATCTCTATCTATCTGTTTGTCTTTGTATGTACCTCTATATATGTCTCTGTAAAGCTGTTTGTCTGTCTGTTTTTTAGTCTGTCTGTCTCTCTCTTCGTCTTTCTTTGTCTGTCTGTCTTTCTGTTTATCTGTCTCCCTCTGTTTGCCTGTCTTATTCTTTGCATGTTTCTTTGTTTCTTTGTCAGTTTGTGTCTCTTGTCAGTATTGGTCTTTTTTCGTCCATGTGTGTGTCTGTTTATCTGTCTGTCTGTATGTATGTGTGTGTCTGTGTGTCTATGTATGTGTCTGTGTGTCTATGTCTTATATGTCTATGTCTGTTCTCTCTCTCTCTCTCTCTCTCTCTCTCTCTCTCTCTCTCTCTCTCTCTCTCTCTCTCTCTCTCTCTCTCTCTCTCTCTCTCTCTCTCAGGTGTGGTGGCATGAGGCAGGAATCAGTTAGCAGCGAATAAATCCAAAAGTTTTATTGTTATTGTTATTGTTATGGCCTGGCTTGTTATTGTTATGTCTTGTTTGCGCTTTTCATCTTCCTCCTCCTCCTCCTCCCCCTCTTCCTCTTCCTCCTCCTCCTCCTCCTATTATTCTTTTCCTTGTTTGTCTTCCTTCCTCATATTTTATTTTTAGATTGTGGTTCTTTTTTTATATTTTTTCTTTGTTTTCCTTTTTCTTTTTGTTAATTTTGTCTAATGTTTTTTTTTTCTTGTTTTAGTCTTATTCATTTTCTTCTTCTGTTTTTTTTATGTCTTTTTTTATAATCCCTTTTTGTTTTGTTTTTTTAATTTTTGTTTTTCTTTTTCTTGTGTTTTTTCCTCTTCCTTGACTTCCTCCTTCTCTTCTTCTATTTCTGTTACATCTATCTTTACCCAACACAGCTCTTGCAATTATTTCTACTTTTCCTTCCTTTATTACCTACGTTCTCATCCCATCATAACACAACAACGCCTGAACAACACGTATCTAAGAAAAAAATGAAGAAAGTAGAAAAGAAGCACACCTTTTGCAACATATGTACCATCAGCCTCCTAAAATCTAACCTAAATTAATACAAGAAAACGAAGAAACCAACCCTAGAAACTTCACCTCATTGCAACACGTAAGACCCCCAAAACCTAACCTAACAAACACAAAGAGAAGAGCAAACCAAACAAAACCACAGAAAACCCAACTCCATGCAACACAAGACGCCTCAAACCTAACCCAAGGAACAGAAGAAGACGAAGAAGCTAACCACAGAAGCCTCAACTCTTTGCAACACACAAGACCTCAAAACCTAACCCAACCAACACAAAGGAGATAAAGAAACTATCCTTCGTCCCTGAAAACCCCCAACTCTGCAACACTCAAGCCCTCCAAAACCTAGGCCAACCAACACAATATCTACAACCCAAACACATACACAGAAAACCCAACTTTGCATCTTTCTCTCACGATCAGGAAGGAAATCAGTCAGTCACTTAGTTACTTGGTTGGTCAGGTAATCAGTTAGTTAGTTTTGCGGTTACTACATAAGTGGGTCGTGTTTGTGAGCTCTCTATCAGTCTTTTTTTCCTCAATCAGTTAGTTCTCCAATCAGTCAGTCAGTCAATCGGTTACTTGGTTAGTCATTCAATCAGTCAGCCAGTTAGCCTCTCGGTTACCAAGTGGGTCGTGTTTGTAAGCTCTCTGTCAGTCTTTTTTTCCCTCAGTCAGTCAGTTCTTCAGTCAGGCAGTCAGTCAATCAGTTACTTTGTTAGTCAGTTAATCAGACAGCCAGTTAGTCTTTCGGTTACTGAGTGAGTGGGTCGTGTTTGTGAGCTCTCTCAGTCTTTTCTCCCTCCACCAGTCAGTCAGTCAGTCAGTCAGTCAGTCAAACCAAACCCAACTAACGCAGGGAGAGTTCCAGACCAACCACAGCCAGAGACAACCCAACTCCATAACCTAATAGACACAAGACAAAGAACAACCCAACCACAGCCTCAGAAAACCCAACTCAGCATCACACAAACCCAAAAAACCTAACCAAACCACCACAAGAGGAAGAACAAACTCACCACAACCACAGACAACCCAACTCCCTTACCTTGGCGCTTCCTCAAGGTGACTCAGTTTACCTTCAACAACTCCCTCGTGTGTCGCCAGGCGGGATCATCGGAGTGTTCCCTGGGAGTCTTTTTACGCCCTCGATGACAGTGATTACCCGGGACAGCGAACCACCGTGTAAGGAAGCGCACTGGTAAAAATAGCTTAGGATAATGTTGGGTCTTGGATGGTAGGGAGACGGTCATGGTCGCAGGGTTGGTGATGACGGGTCGGTGGCTAGTGTGGATAATGGTGGAGAGTGAAGTAATGTGGTTGAATTGGGGTTAAAAGTGGATGAGCAGTTTGACAAGTAGTGGATAGGAGTGGATGGTTGATTATGGGTGTGTGTTGAGGAGTGAAAAATGAAAGAGAGCAAAGAGTATTAAAAAAAAAGACTGGGATAAGGAAAAGGGAATGGTGTATGTAGAGAGAATAGATGAAAACAAAAGTAAATTAAAAAATAAATTATCTCTCTCTCTCTTATCTGCGTCTATTACAAGGAACGAAGAGTGATTAGCGTTTTCTTATCAGCAATGAAGGAAGACTCAGATATCGAGGTTGCCGTAAAATCGAGGGACATTAACGTTGTGGATAAAAAAAAAAACTTGAAATAATGACCGAACTTGTCTGAAAGGAGGAGGAGGGGGAGGAGGAGAAAGATGGAGATGGAGATGATGAAGAAGAAGAAGGTGAAGATGAAGAAGAAGATGAAGAAGAAGAAGGCAATAATGAAAACAGAAGGAAGAAAACAGTTTAACAAAGGGTATAAGGTATCTGAAAATGCCTTAATGGAAACAGAAGACGCAGAAGAAGAAGAAGAAAAAAAAAGTAATAAAGGAAATGAAAAAGAAGAAAAAGAAGAGAGCAAGCTGTGATAATGGTGGTAGAGGAATGGAAGTCGTAGAGTTGTGTTGTTGGTGATGGTGGTAGTGGTGGTGGTGGTGGTGGTGGTGGTGGTGGTGGTGGTGAAGATGAACAAGATTTAAGTAAGTGAAATCCTGTATCGGAGGAGCTCAGTTACCTCACCAAATGGGTCTGGTTTGGCTGGTCACGCTGCAGCTATCCCCCCCCCCCTCCTCTCCCTCCCCCTCCTCCGCCTCTTCCTCCTCCTCCTCTTGTGGCCGGGGAAGGTGTTGGAATGCTTATAAAACACATGAAGAGGTGCAAATTCCGTGGTCGCCGCTGCCCGCCTTGTTTCTGGATCCTATCATTTGTTACGTTATTTCAAGGATGAATTGACCGAATCCAGACGCTTATTATCCGTCCTGGCAGAGAGAGAGAGAGAGAGAGAGAGAGAGAGAGAGAGAGAGAGAGAGAGAGAGAGAGAGAGAGAGAGAGAGAGAGAGAGAGAGAGAATACCAGAAACCTAGATATAGTGTTAAATAAAGAGGTATATTTAAAAGGATGAAGAAGATTAAGCAAAAAGGTGTATTATCAAGAGAGAGAGAGAGAGAGAGAGAGAGAGAGAGAGAGAGACAAAAAGATAATACCAGAAACCTAGATTTAGAGTTAGATAAAGACGTATACTTAAATAGATGAGAAAAATGAAGCAAAAAAAAAAAAATCATAATTTCTCACCTGGAAGCACCTTGTCATTGCCTCCTAATCAGTATATAAAAACCTTTCTCTCTCAGGTGTGTACTTAACTTAATAACCATAGTAGATTTAAACCCCACTCCTCTATCCTAACCTTTTATTTCACTCTTGTAGCTCGGGATAACTTTACTTTGGCCTTCAGAAAAATATATATAAAAAAAACAGCAACTATACTCTTAGCCCGGTACTAAATATGACAGCTGTAGTGTGTCATCGCCTCTCCGCCCTACCCGTTTATTTCACTCCAATTCCTCGCACAAACTTTTCTTCGACCTTCAGAAAAAAATATATATTAAAAAACAGCAACTATACTCTTAGCCCGGTAGTTAATTTGACAGCTGTAGTGTGTCATCGCCTTTCTGCCCTACCCGTTTATTTCACTCCAATTTCTCACACTAACTTTTCTTCGGGCTTCAGAAAAATATATAAAAAAAACAACAACATTAACTTCTATACTCTCAGGCCGGTACTTAATTTAACATCCGTAGTGTGTCATCGCCTTTCTGCCCTAACCCTTTATTTCACTCTTATTCCCAGTGATAACTTTAATTCGGCCTTCGAAAATGCAAGTCGAATCGAAATAAATAGATAAAAAAAAATATACTCTCAGGCCTGTACTTAATTTGACAGCCGTAGTGTGTCATCGCCTTTCTGCCCTAACCCTTTATTTCACTCTTATTCCTGGTGATAACTTTTCTTCGGCCTCCGGAAATGCAAGTCGAATCGAAATAAATAAATAAATAAATAAAAATAAACTATCGTCTCGGGCCCGTACTAAATTTAACAGCAGTAGTGTGTCATCGCCTTTCTGCACTACCCTTTTATTTCACTCTTACTCTTGGTGATAACTTTTCTTCGACCTTCGGAAATGCAAGTCATGTCGAAATGAGTAAAAAA
>NC_066563.1:9659875-9687375 GCF_024679095.1 Eriocheir sinensis
CTGTCTGTCTGTCTGTCTGTGTGTCTTTGTATTGATAAACGTATTATTCTCCAAGGCTACAGGGAAGATTAACAGGGTTTTCTTAGGTTATTTTCAAGTTCAAGATGGAGAACTCAGGTAAAACTATCACTGGGGTCCCATGAAGTCCATTGAAATCCCAGAAACTTCCACGAGAGGCTTATCAAACGGGAGAACTGAAGTGCTTATTTACGACTACTTTCCAAGGCCACAGAGAAGATTAACAGGGTTTTCTTTAGTGCTTTCCTAGTTGAAAATGGAGAACTCAGGTAAAACTATCACTGGAGTCCCATAAAGTCCATTGAAATCCCAGAAACTTCCACGAGAGGCTTTTCAAACGGGAGAACTGAGGGACTAAGACGTTTAACCGGTCTGCTGCGATTGGCCTGGTAAAATATAGTCCCAGGTCTTTCTCTGCCTCTGTGGTGGATAGTGGAGTGTTTCCCATGTGGTATTGGTGTGCTGGATATCCCCTCCCAAGGTGCATGACTACATTTTTCTTCATTGAATTGTAGCAGCCACTTTTTGTTCCATTTCTGTTGCTTGGTGAGGTCTTCTTGTAGGAAATCCCAAGTCAAAGGGTTAAGAATACGGGCTTGTTACACTATTTTCTCTCCTTCGCAGTCTCCCGTTGCATCTTCTGTCCCTCGAATGAGTCTAATCCGAAGCCATTTATAACACGCCTCATGAAACACTCGGACCAGATGGTGACGAGAGCGAGAAAGAAGGAGAAAAACAGAGTAAGTACGTCTTTCTCTCCTCCTCTCTCACGCATTTTCTTTTTATCTTTTTCTGTATAATGTTATAGTTTTAAGATAGAAAGAACACCGTCATGATTTCCCGGTCACCAATTTCTTTTTTTTGTATATATATTTTTTCTTTTTCGAAATTAATGGAGGTGTAGGCGAAGGGCTTGTACCATTTCTTTACCTCTGCAGTGTTAAGGTGTTTCGTCAGGCTGAAGAGATGATGAGATGAGGAAAGAGAGAATGGAGGAAAGATGAGAGAGGAAGGGAGGAAAGGAAGAAGAGAGCGTGTGTTAGAGAAGGAAAGGAGGAGGAAGAAAGAAGAAGATAACGTGTATTAGAGAAGGAAAGGAGGAGGAAGAAGGAAGAAAACGATGAAGAAGAAGAGAAAAAGGTAATAGGAAGATGAAGAAAATAAAAAAAAGAGGAAAGACGAGACAGGAATAACGAAAATGAGCGAAGTGTTTAGGAAGGAAAAGAGGAAGGAAAAGAAGAGGAAAAAAAAAGGTGATGGGAAGAGGAAGACAGGAGAGATAAGAGAAAGGAAGCCCGATTTGTATGTCTCAGGAACCGGCCGCTCTGTCTTGATGTTTTTTTTTCGTTAACGCAGATCAAGCGAAAAGAGAAGAAAGAAAAAAAAAACCACCTTGTAATTAAAACCTGCGCACCTCCAACAAAAGAAAGAAAAAAAAATGAGGTGAAACGAGCGATATATCTTGTGAGTAAAAAGGTTAGAGAGAGAGAGAGAGAGAGAGAGAGTAAAACAAAACACCATCGTTAGACACAACAAAGGTATAGACAACCTTGAAGATGACACAAAAGAGAGGAGCAACCACCATCACCACCACCATCACTACCACCACCACCACCGCCACCACCACCACCGCCATCACTACCACCACCACCATCACCCTCATTCCCTCTCCCCACCACTTTTGCCTTCACACCCTACCACAAAACACCACCACCATTGCAACCATACCATCACCACCACAGCCACCATCACCACCACCAACATCAACATCTATACCACTATTCTACACCGCATCACCACCTGTATCTCGACACCACTCCACATCACACCACACCACAGCAACAACACTACCACCATTTAAACCACCACCACCACCACCACGTTCTTAACCTCACCTGGCGTCACACCTGGCCGCACATTTCAAGGTAAAGACGCTCCCAATACCAGGTAATCGCCCTCGCCTTCCACGACCTGCTGCTGCCGCGCCTCAGTCTGTCCTCAACACACGCACCGGGGAGGAGGAAAAAACGAGACGCAAAAAAATAGACGTGTCGTGAAAAGTGTCTAAAAATGTTTGGCGAGTCTTAAAGAGGAGGAGGAGGAGGAGGAGGAGGAGTTGACCCTTAGCTGACCGGCGCCTCCAGTCAACCGCTTCCGAGAAAATAGCGTTTCTTTCAGCGAACTGCTACGGCGATTCTGCCCCGTAATGAGAACAGGTAATTGTCTCCTTTACTGCCCTGATAGCGATTAGCACAGGCGTCCTCACCTCCTCAGCGTGCTTTAAATAGGCCGCGAGGGAAGACGGACACGGCGGGAGATCGGCAGTTGAGGTCAGAGTGTTATGTGCGAGAGGGTGAGTTTCAGTCTTGCGTCCAGCGGCAGGCGAGGCACCCATCTTCACCCATTGAGTCTCACGAGGCGCGGTCAAGGGTGTCAGGGCGGGAATGGGCGTAAATCAGGGTTGCCAAACGTGAGTGAATCCAAAGTCCGCCTGGGTGCTTTGAACTCACGGCGGAAAGCGATGGTCGGCCTGACAGCTGAACCGGCCCGTCGCGAGGAAATATATCGCCCACTTAATCGTTAACAGAACTGGAGAGGTATAAAAAGCCCGTCGTTCAAAGCTTCTGTGTCTTGAGCGTCTGTGAGTGTCTCCGCGGCCACTGACAACGCTGCTCAGATCTTCCCAAACGGCTTGACGAAAAGGCGAAAAAACACACGCTTTTATCATGCCATAGTTTGATAGTGGTTGGCAGCGACTATGTTTGACTTTAAAACTCCTCTTTGACGGAGCAGAGTGACGGGAAAAATGGCGGAGGGAAAAAGAACAGCCTCACAGCTCATCAACGCCCGCCATGACGTCAGCAGCCGCCTTTATTCAGCGTCAACTGTAAAATAACGTGAATATTGAAATGGCAGCGGCGGAGCCTCGGCGAGCGACGTCCACCTTAAAAACTGCCTTTTGTCAGCCGCATCAGGCGCACAAAGGGCGTCCCGCGGCTCCGGACAGGCGGCGTGATGAGGCGCGTGATTGGCGGGTGATTAATCGTCTCCTGAAGGGTGAAGGGAGTCCCTGAAGGGCGTGAGGCTGGCTGCAGGCGAGGAAGTGGCGGGAGGACAGGTGTAGATGGAGTGACATTGGCTGCAGGGTAAGAGGTGACAGGGAAAGACAGGTGTAGAAGGGAGTGACGCTGGTGGCTGTCGAAGAGATGATGAAGAAGGAAACGTGGAAAGTAGAAGGTCTTGAGGCTTACTGCAGACCAAAGAGATGATGGGGGAGGACAGGTGTAGAAGGGAGTGACGTTGACTGAAGGGTAAGAGGTGACGGAGAAAGACAGGTGTAGAAGAAGATAGTGATGCTGGTGGCTGTCGAAGAGATGATGAAGAAAGTGTGGAAAGTAGAAGGGCATAAGGCTTACTGCAGACCAAAGAGATGATGGAGAAGGGCAGGTGTAGAAGAAGGACTTGAGGCTGGTGGCTGTCGAAGAGATGATGAAGAAGGAAATGTGGAAAGTAGAAGGGCATAAGGCTTACTGCAGACCAAAGAGATGATGGGGGAAGACAGGTGTAGAAGGGAGTGACGCTGGTGGCTGTCGAAGAGATGAGAAAGAAAGAAACATGGAAAGGGTGAATGGGAAAGACAGGTGTAGAAGATGAAGGGAGTGACACACACACACACACACACACACACACACACACACACACACACACACACAGAATCTATGATGCTTTTTTACTTATCTCAATAAATATAGACGGGAGCGGCGACATAATGCAGAAAATATCATAATAGGCCGAGAAAACAAGAAAAAAAAAAATAGGTAGACGCGTGTGGTGATGGCGATACGGATTGTGGTGATAATGGTGATGAACTGTGGTGGTGATGGTGATGGTTGTGATTGCAGCAGTGATAGAGATGGTGGTGGAAGTTGCGGTGATTGTGGCGGTGGTGTTGTTTGTTAATTGTCGCAGCCGAAGTGGTGTTGATGATGGTAGGTTTTAGTGGTGATGATAGAGGTGGTGGTGATGATGGGTGTAACGATAGAGACTGTGGTGGTGTGTTTAGGATTGTGGTGGTGCTGTTTATACTAGTGGTGGTAGCAATAAGTGTAATGATGATGGTTGTAATGATAGTTGTATGGTGATGATTGTGATGGTGATGGTAATGGTGATTGTGGTGGTGACAGGGGTATTATAGTGATGACAATGTGGTTATGGAGATGACAGTAGTGGTGAGTGGTAGCGATGATGATAAGGATAGTGATAAAATGGTGATGGTGGTAGTGGTGGTGGTGATGGTAGTGGTGATGATGGTGGTGGTTATGGAGATGGCAATAATGGTGATAAGTGGCGACTCTAATAGTGGGGATGGTGATAACAATGGTGGGGGCGGTGATAATGGTGGTGGTGATGATGATGGTGGTGGTGGTGGTGGTGATGTTCCCCGCACGCCTCACCTTCTGCGTGATGAATTTTATGTACTTGTTTTCCTTCGCTTTCAATTTCCTTTATTTGCCGCGAAGGTGTTTATGAGAGGAAGTGCAGAGAATTGTGATAACTTTTAAGAGATGATGGATGACACGCGGGAGGAGGAGGAGGAGGAAAATATACAACTATGAACAAGAGGAAGCTGAGAAACGAAGAGGAAAATGAGGAGGAGAGGGATTAGAAGGGTGTGGAGGAGGAGGAGGAAGAGGAAGAGAAAGAGGAAGAGCGAGAAGAACAAAAGGAATGATAATGACATGAATAAGAAAAATAATATGACAAGGAAAATGAGAATAAGTAAAATGAAAACAACAATGAGAATAATAATAAAAAGAAAACAACAATGATGATGAGGAGGAAGAAATCGTAAAAAAAGGAGAAAAAAGGAAGAGAAAGAAGAAGGAGGAAGTAAGAAGAGAAGGAAATCGAAAGAGGAGGAAGAGGAAGAGGAAGAAGAAGGAGGAAGGGAGTGTGAGGAAATAAGCTTAGATGATGACGAGGAGGAGGAAATCGAAAAAAGGAAAAAAAGAAGAGGAAGAAGAAGGAGGAAGGAAGAAAACAAGGAAATCGAAAAAAATAAGGAAATAAAGAGGAAGAAGAAGAAGGAAGGGAGTGTAAGGAAATAAATTCAGATGATGATAAAGAGGAGGAAGAGGAGAAAGAGTCAATCAAAAAAAAAAAAGGGAGAGAAAGAGGAAAAACGTAGAAAATGAGAATGAGAGGAAACAAACCTTGATAGCCCTGAACACACACTCACTACACCAGACTAATTATACCAATCTAATAATGTTCCACGATTTGCCATTTTCCCTTCGCTACCCAAACCACACAGCAATCTCCCCGGAGCAAGCGTATTCATCCCCCCCTGAGAACGTTAAGCAGCGTTCTCACACCGACCATGAAGGGAATATATCAAGCCTTATCACCGCCTCTATCATCACGTTGCCGCTGATGAACACACTAACAGAGAACATTACAGACAAGCCAAAACAAAAAACGAGGAAAATAACACCCTCCTCGTCCCCTTCACCCCCACCTACCTACCTGCCTACACCCCCCCCCCCCACACACACACTCAGGTAAATGCATAGCAGAGGACCGGAAATGCTCTCAAAGTCCATGGATTAGAGTCGAGGTAATGAGGGAACTGTTTGCCCTTTTTAATGTAGCCTTGTTTGGGTTTAGTTTGGTCTACGTATTATACCTGTTCCGCGTTGCTTCGCCCTCCTGCCCCCCTCACCTGCTCTTTCTTACCTGCCCATTAGCTGAGAGAGACAAGGAAATGAGGGAACAGTTTGCCCTTTTTAATGTAGTGTTGTTTGGGTTTGGTTTAGTTTACGTATTATACCTGTTCCGCGCTGCTTCGTCCTCCTGCCCCCCTCACATGCTCCCTCTTGCCTACCTGCCCAATTGCTCTCAGGTATGTCGTTAGCGGTAATGACGAGGAATAGACGGAGGAATCTTAACCGCCCCGGCCAATTATCATGAGTGTTTCTCCGACCGACGGGCATTTTTCTCTTTCTGCTGAAGGAGTTGTGATAATCGAGGTGGTAAGGGGTGGGAGGAGGATGAGGAGGATGAGGAGGGAGACAGACAAACAAATAAGCAGGTTGGTTGGGGTTGCCGGAAATAGGAAGAAGGGAAAAGAAAGATTGGGAGGGAAAAGAATAAAGAAACGGTACACGAGAAAATGGAGAGAAGAAGACGAAGAAAGAGGAATGAGACAAACAAACAAGCGAATGGGGGTTGCCGGAAATGGGCCGAAAATTGAAGGAGAGATTGCGAGGAGAGAAAAAAAAATAGGTACAAGATGAAAAAAAGGAGCGTAGGAAGTAGTAGTTATGAAGCAGAAAAAGAGGGATTACAGGAGGTTGCAGAAAAAAAAAATGAAGAGAATGATTGGGGGGAAAGAAAAAAAGGTACACGAAAAAAAGGGAGAGTAGAAAGGAGGAGGAGGAGGAGGTAGGGTGAAAATAGGCGGACAACAGAAAACACAGAGATGGGGGACATTGTCGGGAGAGAGGTATACAGAATGCAGTACCGGCTTTTATATCAGAGGAGAACCACAGAATGTAAACCCACAAGCCTGTAAATAGACTACCAAGTTCCGCGAGCCCCTGCCGAGAGAGAAAATGAAAACCAGTAACAACACCTGGCCTTAAAAATCATTGCCTTCACCTGTCCAGCAGCCGTCCATTATTTTTTTACAACAAAGGTGGAGGGGCGAAGGAGGGGGAGCAGTAGAATCTTAGCCTTCATGCCATAATAATAGCACCCACAAGCCTGATTAAAAAATATATATAATAACACTACTTAACCCGGTAGCAGCGACGGGCCAAATTTGTGGCTTTACCGTGTACCAGCGATGGGCCAAATTTGTGGCTTTACCGTGTACCAGCGACGGGCCAAATTTGTGGCTTTACCGTGTACCAGCGACGGGCCAAATTTGTGGCTTTACCGTGTACCAGCGACGGGCCAAATTTGTGGCTTTACCGTGTACCAGCGACGGGCCAAATTTGTGGCTTTACCGTGTACCAGCGATGGGCCAAATTTCTGCCATGCATAAACTGATCACATATGCGTTGATATATATTATGAAATGGTTTGCGTGAGTGATGATTCTTTCGTATTATTTTGCTTAGAGGGGCCTTTAACCTAACCTAACGTAACCTAACTTAACCTAACCTAACCTAACCTAACCTAACCTAACAAACATGACCCCCGCAGCTACCGGGTTAAAAAAACTCCTCGGTAACTTCTACAGTACAACAAATACCAATCCAGTTTATTTTACATCAATAGGAAGCAAAATAACCTTCACTCTTAAGCTAAAGACTAAGGCTAAATCACACGCATTACTGCTGAGAAAACTTGTACAATAGTTTACCTAAAAAAGGCTTAGTATATTCAACAGTACTACAAATACTTTTTTTTTTACAGTAGAGGAAGTTCAAGGGGAAAAAAAAAGGAAAACAATAATAAAAAAAATAAAAAAATAAGACGCTACCCACTGTTCATACAAAATAATCAAGAGGAGTGGCCGAAAGATATAGGGCCAGTCTTACAGTCCAGTCCAGCACGTGTGTAAGCTCCCCAACCAAACACAAAACACGACGAAAATTCCTTGTATAGTGTTTTTTTTCACATTTGTTACTTTTTTTTATGCCCTTGAACTGACTCCTCTGCTGTAAAGAAGAAAAAAAAACACTATACAAGGCATTTTCGTCGTGTTTTGTGTTTGGTTGGGGAGCTTACAAACGTGCTGGACTGGACTGTAAGACTGGCCCATAGTTTACATCAATGGGAAAGAAAATAGCCTTAACCCTCAGGCCGGAAAATAAGCATCAATCCCACAAGTTACGGCTGAGAAAACTTGTACAAACAATTTACTTAAAAAAATAAACTCTCAGTAATTTCTACAGTGCCACAAATACCTATCCAGTACATTTTAAATCAGTTGGGGGCAAAATAACCTTCACTCTCAAGTCGGGAAATAAGACCAAATCACACGACTTACTGCAACTTAATTCAACTTGTACAAACGCTTTACCTAAGAAATAAACTCTCAGTAATTTCTACAGTGCCACAAATACCTATCCAGTACATTTTACATCAGTTGGGGGCAAAATAACCTTCACCCTCAAGCCGGGAAATAAAACCAAATCACACGAATTTACTTTACTTAACGAAAATCCTCAGTGATTTCCACAGTGCTATGTGTACCTATCCATTTTTTCCTCTATCAAAAAAGGAGTAACAATATCCTAAACAACAAGGAAAAAAAGGCTAAATCACACGAGTTGCTGAAAAAAAAATCTCGCAATCACTTTAAAAATCCTCAGTAAATTTACATTGCTACAAATACCTATAGTCTTCCAAATAAGTCGAGGCCGGTCTGGCGTAGGCTCCCACGGGTCCTTTCCTCCCCTTTGCTTTGCCACACAGTCCCAACACATATCTCTTCCTCTCATATGTATGCTATAAGTAACATAAGAGAGGAAAAAATAGGTGTTGGGACTGTGTAGCAGGGCAGAGGGGAGAAATGGACCAGCGAGAGCCAACGCCAAAACGGACTCGACAATTTGGTTTCACTATAGCAAGTTATTCCTACATCAAAAAGGTAAGGTAAGAGTTTAGCGGTTATAAAAAAAACAAAAAAACAAGGCGTAGTAAAATCGTATCTAACAAGCGGGTAAATAACACTGAATCCCAGAAGTTATTGCTGAGAAAACCTTCCGAAAATAAAAACTAGCACAAACGCCTTACTTAGGAATTCACTCACCTCAACACTAAACACATATCCGGTATTTTATGTAACAAAGGCGAGCAACAAAATCCTAATTCAGTTCCGGTAAATAATGAATAAATGATAAGTAATAAAGACAGGAAGCGAGAGATAGAAGAGCGGAGATAATAAATAATACGATAAATAAAAAAGTAAATAAATACGATAAATAATAAGCACAGAAAGAAAGAAAGAAAGTAAAGAGCAGAGATAATAGATAAAATGATAAATAATGTAAATAATAAGATTAAATAAAAATGCTAAATAGATAGATAATAAATGATGAACATGGAAGTAAATAAATAAAATGGTAACGATAATAAATAAAATAATAAATAAATAAATAAAAAAAAATAATAAAATATAAAAAATAGGAAATAATACGTAAATAAAATAATAAAGTGAATAACAATAACACAGTCTAGAACTCGCCGCTGAGAAAAGTAATAACAGCGCTTTAATAATAAAAATTCACTAACCTTCCCAGTACAAAAACACGTATTAATAATTTTCTCGTCGCCAGCATAGCGTCTTCCCCCTCGGGCTGACACGTAATTTTAGAAGCATTATAGGAACACAAAAGACCAGTCGGGGAAAGGTAGCACCGAGTTTATATAGAAATTGTAATAAAAAGAAATGATGGAGAGAGGATGTGTGTGTGTGTGTGTGTGTGTGTGTGTGTGTGTGTGTGTGTGTGTGTGTGTGTGTGTGTGTGTGTGTGTCTAAAAAAAAAATACTTCGACCATTACTTAGAGGAGTCGGTCTTGAAAAGTTGAGTAGAGAAACAGTTTTACAGAAAATTACACTTACCTGTATGATTACCTGTGCTCGGGAGGTGGCTTGGGCGGCAGAGAACGGCTGTGACGGCTAAGAACGGCTGTAGCGTGTAGCTGCTGCGGGAACGGCTGTGGGGAAGGAGCAGGCGGGGAAATAGGCGGTGAAGGTGTTGAAAGCAGAGGCAGCGGCTTCCTCACATATGGGCACACAATGTTCACAAAAAGAGGAAAATATCAGGAGCGGGACGGGAACGGCTCTAGCGGGTTGACCGGCTTAAGTATTAGTGAGAATTGCTGTGGAGGCGAGAGAACGGCTGTAGTGACGGTAGAGAACGTCTGTGAAAGCAATAGGAAGGACAGTAGCAACGCAGAGAACGGCAACAAGAGGAACGGCTGTGAAGGGAGGAGGAACAACTGCTAAGGAAAGAGGAATTGCTGTGGTGGAGGCAAGACGAACGGCTGTGGACGGGAGAGGAACGGCTGTGGAGGCAAGAGGAACGGCTGAAGCGGCGGTAGAAAGAACTACCGGCAAGGAGAACGGCTTTTACTGCGACAAGAAGAACGGCAGTGGAGGGAAGAGGAGTGGCTTTAGAGGCAAGAAGAACGGCTGATCGTGAAGGCGGAGGAAGAAGAAGAAGAGATGGAGTAGAATGAAGAATGAGAGCGCAGAGGTGGCGGCGGCGGCGGAGGGGGAGGATGAGGCGGCGGTGGCGGTGGTGGAGGCGGCGGCGGCGGTGTATGTGGCCAGAATACTCACAAAAGCAGGAAAATACGAGCGGCGGCGACGTTTGAACTGCCACGGGGATCCGGTTCTCGGCGTGGCTGCGGCCGCGCGCCCCTGGAAGCAGCGTCTCGGGGCTTCCTGCGGCCCGAAACAATATAAGAGCAATGGCCGTGATTATTGTCATTTTGATCATCATCCCATCACGTCCTGCGCCGGTTAGTTATACTCATGGGGTGGGGGATGAGGAAGGGAGGGAGGGGATAAGGGTTTTGAGAGGAGATGATGGGAGGTGACGTGAGGGAGAGAGAGGGAGAGGGAAGAGAGTAAGAGAGTGATTGTAATAATGTGTCTAAAGTATTGAAATTCGTAATAGCGCGTTCATGTAGACACCTCGCTACACACACACACACACACACACATCCTGTCTCAGTACTTTCTCATTTTCTCTGTTTTATGTTGCGCTTCCTCGAGTTAAATTAAGCGTGAAACAGAAGCTAGAGAAAATGAGAGAGAGAGAGAGAGAGAGAGAGAGAGAGAGAGAGAGAGAGAGAGTCATTTATGATAATATGAGCTATAATGGTCTTCCTTCTCCGTTTCCTCTTGCGCCTCCTCCTCCTCCTCCTCCTCCTCCTCCTTTCCCTCAATTAACAATACTTTTGGAGCCAAATCAACAGACATATATTTTAACTTAAGGAAACAACCCCCAAAAATAACACAAGTAAATAAACAAATAAATAGATATATAGATAAATTATAAAAAAAATCTGTTCACTTAATTCTGCGTTATTTACTCTGCACCGGAATGTGTTTTGCGGTTGTTTTGATATTTGTGAGTGTTCTGTGTGTGTGTGTGTGTGTGTGTGTGTGTGTGTGTGTGTGTGTGTGTGTGTGTGTGTGTGTGTGTGTGTGTGTGTGTGTGTGTGTAAATGGTGTTCGCTGTATTAAAGTAAATATAACGAGACTGGTCAGAGGCAAGGACGTAGAAAAAAAAAATCTGTTTCCTTTGTATGAACATTATTTTTCGGGTGTATTCTAGTGTTTTCAAATTAATCCTTGCCATATTTTTAGACAACCTTGATTACTAAAGCTCAGGTGCTCTCATGTCTGTGTCAACCTTTCCTTCTCCTCTTTTAATTCTCGAACTCATAACACCCACTTTTTTTTTGCCATTCTCACACTTTAAGAGTCAACCCTATTTTTCATAATAATGCATTAGTCTTCCCTAAATTGTAGTAACCCTTTCTTCATTTTTTTTCTCGATTCTTTCATGAAAAATTACCCTCACTTTTCCTTTTCCGCAGTTCCTTGATCTCACAAATTTTTCAACCCTCAACTTTTTTATCAGTTAAAATACTTCACCTTTACCTTTCCTTTCCCACACGTTCCTGATTTACACACCGCCAAGACCTCATGAGCAGGTGTCCTCTTAGCTTTGTCAGCCCTGTCTTCACCTGTCATCCGGTAACCTCCTGTGTCTCCCCTCCCCCCCCCCCCTTCTCTCACAACCCCCTATGAGCCGATTTCACAGTCCAACACAGTGTCTTCGTAACAGCCCGAACCATACAATCCAACATGGTGAGATCTTCGATGCCACACTAAATACACAAGACTTTTCCTGTATAGTTTCATCAAATTTGTGAACTTAAATATAAACACCAGTCACTATACAAGGAAATTTCGAAGGCTCTGTTATTGGTTTGGGAGCTTACTAACCAATCATAGGGAACTGTGAAACTACCCCTATGTCACCCTTCACCTCCCCTGCTCTCACACCCACACCGGGAAATAGCGCACTGAATACCGTGTACACAAAACGGTTCCCTTTATGTCTCTTAATCAAAAGCTAGAGAGTGTTCCTTGAGCACTTAAATGGCAGGTAATTTGAGGTAGTTAAAGTCGTGTATGCATTTAATTCAACCCCCCTTCTTCTTCCTCTTCCTCCTCCCTTTGCTCCTCCTCCTCCTCCTCCTCCTCTTCATGTAGCTTTCCCTAATTACTGCATTACCTTTGTTTGTGTTTAGGTGTGTGTGTGTGTGTGTGTGTGTGTGTGTGTGTGTGTGTGTGTGTGTGTGTGTGTGTGTGTGTGTGTGTGTGTGTGTGCATTGCGTGTGCGTGTGTCTTTAAAACATGTTAGTAATTGTGCTTTGTAAAGAGAGAGAGAGAGAGAGAGAGAGAGAGAGAGAGAGAGAGAGAGAGAGAGAGAGAGAGAGAGAGAGAGAGAGAGAGAGAGAGAGAGAGAGAGAGAGAGAGAGAGAGAGAGAGAGGAAAGAAGGTACGTGTTGCTCGCCTATTTTTCAAGATCTATATCGCACCCTGATTTATGTTGCCGATCAAGTCATTATTGCCGTTGTTGTTTTTTACCTTTTTTTTTGTTGCTCGCTTTCTGGTTTCCGTTTTTTTTGCTGTGATATTGCTGTTGTTTTTTTATGCTTCTTTTGTTCTTTAATTTTCTTCTTGTTATATTGTTGTTTTGTGTTTTTTTCTTATTGTTTGCTTTTCTTCTTGAACTTTTCTTTTATTTTGCTATTCCTGTTATTTTGTTTGTTCGTGTTTTCGTTCTTGATCACAATTTTGTTAATAATATTTTTTTGTTCTTATTCTTGTTCTATTCGTCCTCTTTTTTTTTTCGTTTTTATTGTTGTTGTTGTTGTTCTTCTTCCTCCTCTTTTATTTTTCTTTATTTTTCTTTCACTTTTCTTTCTCTCTTTTCTTTTTCTTTCTTTTTTCTCTTTTTTTCTTCTTCAAGTTACTTTATTATTGTTATCCTTGTTCCTAATGTTGCTCACGATTTTGTTCTTGTTCTTTTTTGTCCTTGTTCTTGTTTTCATTAGTTTTCATTACTGTTCTTCATCTTTTCCTCTTCACATGACTGTATTATTGTTGTTATTTTCCTGATTTTGTTCCATATTTTGTTATTATTATTAGTTTCCTTCTTGTCCTCGTTTCTTCGTTTTTATTGTTCCTACTGTTCTTCTTCCTCTTTTCCTCTCTTTCAAGTAACTATTCTTCTTCTTGTTCTTAATTTTGTCCACGATATTGTTCTTTGTTTTTAGCTCTTTTGTTTCGTGTCTATTGTTGTCTTCCTTTCTCCTCTCCTCCCAGTGGCTATATTTCAAGTTGTAAATAGTTCTGTTTATGTGTTTTCCTTTATGGCCTTGTTGACGGATCACCATTAATCTCCAGGGAAACTCATTTACTCACCTTTGCGTTACCTGTTCCCCTCTTCTCCCTTAAGCCTTGAGTATTACCTGTTACCTTCCTAAAACCTGATTACCTCTTTGTCTTTAATTCTATCATCAGCCTCTTCATTGTTCACCTGTCTCATAAATCCTACCCTTGAGTGTCTGCGTGTGTGTGTGTGTGTGTGTGTGTGTGTGTGTGTGTGTGTGTTTTACGATACCGTACGCCTCAGCTTGTCTTTCTTAGGTACCATTTTAGCTTTTATGACGTGAATGCCTGCCTTGATGTGTGTCTGGGGTGATGTGGGGAGATTAATGGACTTTTGGGGGCGTGGGTGAGGGTGTGGTGGGGCGTGTGGGGGGGAAGGGTTGTCGTGTGAAGAGCCGCTGTACGTCGTGTTGCAGGCGTGGCGTGTGGTTATCTACGTCCGAGGAATTGCATTAGTCACTCCTCCTCCCGGCTAAGAGAGTAATGCACGTGATGTTTATGTCCCCCCGCCAACTACTCTGCCATTAGTCTGTTTCCTGCGCCAGAATTTCCTCCTTCAGTGCTTGTTTCCTTCCTCCTGTTGCTTCCTCCTCATGATTCTCTATCTTTCTTTTTTCCTCTGCCACCTTTTCGCTTTTTTTTTCTCGTTCCTCTCCTTCTTTTCTCCTCCTGTTGCTTCCTCTTCCATGATACTGATATTTTCACTGTGTTGTTGCTGTTTCTCTAATGATCTGTCTTTCTTTTTCCTCTGCCGCCTTTTCGCTTTGTTTTCTCGTTCCTCTCCTTCCTTCCTCCTCCTCTTGCTTCCTCTTCCATGATACTGTCTTTCTTTTTTCTCTGCCACGTTTTGGTTTTTTTTTTATTTATCCTTCCTCCTCTCTTTTTTTTCTTCTTTCTTCTCTCTCCTCTGCCTCCCTTCCCCTATCTACTGTGTTGCGATTCCTCCATTTTTTCCATATCGTTGACTCCTCCGTGGTTCAATGGTTAGCGTTCCTAGTTACACATCCACGGCCTCAGGCTCGAATCTCGGTCAGGGCAGTCGGCGTTGAGCTCACCCAGATGTTGATCCTCCTTTCTGGCTGGTCGATAACTTGGTACCTGAGAAAACCTGGTGAAGGCAAACTGTGGTAATCCGGATATCAGACTGACCATGTGTCCCGGGGTGATGGGCTCTAATCAGTGTGACAGAGATGAGCACCGAGGCTACGCGCAGCTATAGTGTGTGCCCCACTCTTTACTTAACTACTTCATATCTTTAATTATATGCTGAAGACTTACTTTACTCCCTGGTAGCTTCCCTCTGTTGCCTTCTCTTCCATTATCTTCACCCGTTCTTTCTCTTTTACACAATTCTCTGTTATTTTTACGCCACTGTTCTCCTTTTGTCTTTTCTCCCTCGCCACCTTTTCAATAATTCCTTTCCTTCTTCTTTCCTTCTCAATATTTCCTTTCCTTCTTCTTTCCTTATCATTAATTCTTTTCCTTTTTCCCTTTGCTTCCTTCTTTATCTCTTCTATATTAGCCATTTTTATCCGCTATCGTTGTTTTCTTATCCGCTACCCTCCCCACTAATCTTATATCCATTCTTTCTCTTCCTCTTCCTTGCCGCTGCCTCCCTGCCGCCCTGATGTCTTGCCTTCATTATCCTCCGGTGTCTTTCTCTTCCTCCCTGCTGCTTTCTTTTCTAATCATCTATATTTTCTCCTCCGCTATCATGTCACTCTCCTTTTTAAGACTTTCGATTATCTTTGCTCCCTTCTTCTTTGCTGTCTTGTCTAAATTATCCTCCCCCATCCTCCTCCTCTCCCCTCTCCTGTCACATAAGCTTTCATCTTCTCTTCAGTATCTCTTATCTTATCCCATCACCTTTGTTTAACCTCAATAGTGTGTTGTTTCTGGAATAATTCTTTCCTCTTTATCAACCTTTCCGCTGCCACCGCCATATTTACTCTTTATCATTCATCTGTTTTTTTTCCACTCCCATCTGTCGTTTCCTTCTTCCCTCTTCGTCTTTTAGTTTCCTTTACCTCTCCTTTCTTCTTCATCTCGCCTCTTCTAGTTCTTGCTTCACTTTCTTCTTTCTCAAATCTTCCTCTCCTCTCTTTCTATTCTTTTGGTCCTTGCTGTTATTTTCCCTTCTTAAAACTTCCCTTTTCTCTCTTTCTATCTGCCTCTTTCTCTCTCCTCTCTCCTCTTTACCCTATTACATCCACTTCTTATCCTTGCATCCTTCGCCTCTTTCTCTCTGCCTCCTTCTTTACAATATCTACCTTCATTCCTACTCCTCTTTCTCCTTCATTATTTTACCTTATCTCCATTTTCCTCTGCCATTCTTTATCTTCCACTCCATAACACTTGCTTCTTCAAAACCTCCCTTCCATCTCATCATGTCTCCACTCCTATACAACATCTCCCTAGTCTCCTTTTCTACATTCTTTTCCTCTTCTTGCACACCTACGTATAATACAGCTTTCCTTCCTTCTTATCATCTTTCCCTTTCTGTATACCTCTCCTTTGTTCTCTCATTCATACTTCCACTCTTTTTGCGGTCTCCAACACCTCCCCCAACGCCACCGTCTGCAGGAAATTTTCTCGTACACTGAACTACGTAATTTGCCTGCTAAACATTGGTCTTTGTGCTGGCAGGCTGTTAGTGGCTGTGGTATTGTGGACGACGGGCGATCTTTGGGTTTTGTGTTCCCTGCTTGTGAGTGTGAGAGTGTGTTCCTTGTTGGTGATTGTGTTGGTGTGTGAGTGTGAGTTTCGGATTGTTTTTTATTGTAAGGATATGATTTGGGGTTGAAGTTGATGCATATTGGCGGTCTTGTTTTGCCTTCCTGTTCTTCTCTTTGTAGTTTGTTGACCTTATTCATTTTGTTGTTTGTTTTTTTGTATTTTTTCCATTCTCTTTTTTTTCTTGTTTTCTTTGCTGTTCTTCGTTTTTTTTTTTGTTATTCTTATTAATTTCGTTTATTCTGTATTTTTTGTGTTTCTCTTTTCTATGCGCGTTTTTGTTTGGTTGTTTGCTTTTGTTTCTTTTGTTTTAATGTTTTTTTTTTCCATTAGTCATCTTCATTTTCATTTACTATTCATATGATTTTTTTTCTTCTCTTATTTCCTTGGTGGTCACGTCTGCTTCGCTTTTTTTTTTTTTCTTCATTTTTATTTTACATTTTTATCCGTTTACCTCATTTCTCGGGGGGCGCGGAGGGCATATTTTTAGTGGTTTCCTTTGTCTGTTATTTTTGTCTCCTACTGTTCTTTCTTTATGTTCGTTTCTCATGCTTTTATTTAATCTTTTCCGCTCTTTCAGTTTATATTCACGTTTTTCCTTTCCTCCTACTACTACAACTGCTACCACTAACCACTACCACCACACCTACCCCTTATCAACCCCTCACCACAACCATGATTACCCAACCACCACCACTACCCTCTCCTCCCACCCTTACCTCCCCCCCACCACCACACAGCACAATCAGCACTACAAACACCCAGGTACACTATCGCTGACGCCTCGCTGCGCAGGACCACTAAGCTCACACCCGCACAATGGAAGGCTCTCTCTCTTTCACCTGTGGGGCGGCGCTAATGACTCACCTGTCCCCCTTGTCGCCCGCGTGTTTGCCTTCCCCGTGATTGTTTACCTGCAATTACCTGGAGACTAATGCGCCGCGCCGTGTTCCTCCTGCATGGGTGAAATTGGCCTTACCTGCACCGCCGCCCTCACCTGCTAATTGCACGGCCCCAGGTGACGAATTTGTTAGGCAGGCACTCCACACTTTCCCTGGGACCTGTGGGTGGAGGGGGGGAAGGGTGGAGGGGGGCGAAGGGGGAGAGGGAATGGAAAAGTTTGGGGTGATGAGGTTGAGGAGGAAAGGGGAGTGTGGTTTGTGAGGGTGGAGGTGGGAAAAGGGATGAAGGGAGGGTGAGGAATGGAAAAGTAGAGGGTAAGGGGGTGGAGAAGAGAAGGGAATGTGGTTTGTGAGATTGGGAAAGTAAGGGAATGGGGAGAGGAGGATAAGGGTGTGGTTTGTGAGGGTGGAAGATCAAGGGAATAGGAACTTGTGGGGAGAGAGGGTGTTGAATAAGGGATGTGGAATGGGAAACTAGGAGGTAAAGGGGTGGAGGAAGGAAGGGGAAGGAGTGTAGTTTGTGAGGAAGGGGTGGGTAAGGGAATGGGGTAGAGGAGGGGGGTAGGGTGTGAAATAGGGAATGGGAAATGAAAGAGTAATAGAGGTGGAAGATGGGAGGGAAAGAGTGTGACTTGTGAGGAGGGGAAAGGTAAGGGAATGTGGAGTGGTGGATGTTGTGTGATTTGTGAGGATGGAAAAGAAAGGGAATAGGAAGAGAAGGGAAAGAGGTACGTGGGAAGGATAAGGAATAGGAATGGATGGTAACGTGGATCAAAGGTAGAGTTTGGAGTACAGAAGAAGAAGAAAAGGTTGTGGTAATGAGGGAGAGGGGAAATGAAGAAAAAAGGAAGGAAGGGAAGGAGTATTAATAGCAAGGAGGGGATGGAGGGGAGGGGGAGGAGGGCAGAGAGGGTAAGGCGTTGAGAGACAGAATTTTTGATTTTTGTAGAGGAAAAAAATATCTCATTCTAAAACAAAACAATAAGAGGAGTTGAAGGAGACAGTGATTGACATATAGAGGAGTGTGCGTGCGCGCTTGAGAGAGTGAATGAGAGGAAAAAAACTGACAAAGAAAAAATAATCAAAAATAAATCTTACAACTCTCCTCTTCACATACCCCCAAAAAGTAGTTTCAGGAGACAGACAAAGACAGGCAGGCACATACACGTTACATAATTACTTACTTTATCAGCTTTATTACTCCTGTTATAATTTTATCCTTGCTTCTTTTCCTCGGTGGTGTCATTTTCTTTACTGTTGTCTGGTGCTGCTTCTCTTTTTTGTGATTTCTTTCTGAGCTTTATTACTCCTGTTATTATTTTATCCTCGCTTCTTTTCCTCGGTGGTCTCATTTTCTTTACTGTTGTCTGATTACGCTTCCCTTTTTGTGATTTCTTTCTTCATTCTCATTCTAGTTCCATCCGCTGCAAGCATTTCATTGAACTCTGTATGAACCCGTAAATAATTGTAAAGCAGAAAATAAAGTCTAAATAGAGTCACTTACCGCATCCTCCATCGTCAAAAAACAACCCCTCAAAAAAATACGCGGGAAGAACACAGGTAAGAAGAGGTATTACGTATAACATATGAGCCAAGACAGACGTAAAAACGCACATAAACACAGGTATAAACAAAACTGGAAACACAGGGGGAAACACATATAAACACAAGGGACATCAGCTTAACACAGGTAGAAACACAAGTATTCGATGCAAACACAGTATAAACACTAGTACAAGCACCAATTTAAACTCAGGTAAGAAGTCAGGTATAAGCTCAGGTACAGAATAAGGTGTAAACTGGTATAAACAAACTGAGGTGTAAATGCAGGTGTAAACAAGGTGTAAAGTCAGGTACAAACAAGCTCAGGTGTGAATGCAGGTATAAACAAAGGTGTAAAGTAAGGTATAAACAAACTAAGGTGTGACTCAGGTGTAAACTCAAGTATAAACACAAACTCAGGTGTAAACTCGTCTATAAATGTTTTTGATTCCTGTGACCGGATAGATCAAATGTCGACTCTTTGAGGTTAGGAAAACATTCAGTGCGTCGTATTTTGAATTTACTTGCTTTGTTAGGGTCAAAATATATAATTTCCTCGAGTCTCCCCCCGATCAAGGGCTCTTAGCGGTGTGCTGTTATGTGGTAAAGAGGCGTTGGTCACGGACGTCATCAGCCGGGAATCACTACAAGAGACACCTTCGCCGGCAAGCAAAGGAAACAGATCAGTGGAAAAAAATGTGAATAAAAAATAGTTAAGCGTTTCCTTGGTTCAGTTTATACACACATACACACACACACACACACACACACACACACACACACACACACACACACACACACACACACTCACACGTGCTCCATTTTAACTTGAAGGGAACACGAGGCTTGGAAACAATATTGCGGTGATTACAACTATTTATCTAAACATTATTCTTGCATACAAAAAGAATTTCCGGTAATTTTCAGCCCAACCGGGAATAACATTATGAAAACAACGCGGAAAGAGAGACTGACTCCACGCCGTGATGATGAGTCTACCTGTCGTAATTATATACCTGTCACCCCCACACGCTACGCCCCGCCAATACAAACCTGTCTCAGCACGTACAGGTGTGAGCTCCTTAGGTGTGAGACTGCCTGTTTACTCTATAACGTGTTGCCTTATGGAGGTCTCGCATGCCACCTCACACCTGTCTCTCTTTACCCACAAGTGTTGGAGTACGTATATATTCCTGGACTCCCTGTTTACTCTGATATAAATTGCCTTATTGAGGAAGTTTACATGCTACTCACCGCGATCAGAAACATGGCCCTCTTCCGACAGGTGTTCGACCATACCTGTTTGACTCTTAATGCCGAATTTCCTTAAATGGAAGTATTTCTAAACAACAAATTTTGGGTGATAAGGGAAGCATTTTTATGGTAGTATAGCATCGAGAATCACTTAGACACAAAATTTGAGGATATAAGGAAAGCATTTGTATGGTGATATGGGATTGAAATACACTTAAATTGGCTCATCTTCCTATTCTATGGCCTGTAAGGAATTGGGATTATTATTTAAGAAAGTAGTATTGTTATTTCTAAACAAAGACGTGGTTTTAAAATATTGCAACCAGAATATTTCAAAGGCTAGACATTTTTTTATTTACGCATTTTGAGAGTTCCACACCGCCTCATTTTCATAACCAGAATATTTCAAAGGCTAGATATTTTCTTTTATTTACGCATTTTGAGAGTTTCACACCGCCTCATTTTCATAACCGGGACAATTCAGATTTGGAAGGTCAACAGCAAAATAGAAAAGCAAAAAGGAAAGGAAATGAAGAAACTATGAAAAACTGGTTCCGAAGGTCAACAGCATATCTAGAAAGAGAGGGAAAGAAAGAAATCTGAAAACTGGTTCGCGTTGGAAATGTTGCAAAGACCGAAGTAAAAATAGTGTTCTACCACCACAAGAAGCAGGAAATTAGGTGTTGTGGGAAGATATTGCAGCTTCCCGGGGCTATTTCCATGCATTACTTTCATTACGCTAAGCGACTGCCATTATCCGTGATACTATTTGAGTATAGAAAAAAACAGATTGTCCAAAATGCGACTCAAATTGTCCGCCACAGCAACCCAGACACGCAACATGAACACTCAAAACTTCATCATTACAATCACCTGTCTTCTTTCAGCTCGCCTGTTTACCACCTGTCTGTCTGTCTGTCTGTCTGTGTGTTTATGCTTGTTTGTATGTCTGTTTTTCTGTTTGTATTCTCTGATTGTCTTCGTGTCTGTATATCTATTTGGGGGGGAGCATGTGTGTGTGTGTGTGTGTGTGTGTGTGTGTGTGTGTGTGTGTGTGTGTGTGTGTGTGTGTTTATCTGCCAGTCTGTCTGTCTCATTTTTTTTTATCTCTTCTCTCATTCCTTTTTTCCTTTCCTTTCACTCATCTCCTTCCACCACGCCCACGCCCTCCCTTCCCTCCCTCCCTCCCTCCCTAAGTCGCTCAGAGCACAGAGAAACACACAAAAACAGTTCCCGCCTCGCCTTCCCACACGACTCTGCGTTTGCCGAAGCTGAGGAATCGCTGAATAAATGTCCCACGCCCGTGATGGTCCGTCTCGCATCATTAGACTTTCCTTTCCTCCCAAATCCCTCAGTCTATCCGCCCTCCCTCCCCTCCGCTTCCCTATCCGACCTCCCATCCCCTCCTCCCCTCCCCTCCGCCTTACCTAACCTTACCTTCCCTTCTGTTCCCCTCTACCTTCTCCCCTTCCTCCTCTTCCTCCTGTTCTTCCTCCTCCTCCATACCTCCTTCTGTATACCTCCTCCTCCTCTGTTCCTCCTCCCCCATACCTCCTTCTGTATACCTCCTCCTCCCTTTCTTTCTCCTCCTCCTCCTCCTCCTCCTCCTCCTCCTCCCAGTGGCAAATGTGTTTTTGATGATACTTTACCCTGTCGGTCATCACCACCTTCACCACCACCTCCACCTCCATCACCATTACCACCTCCATTTTTCCGATCACGCTGTTTCTTACTCAACGTCACCGATTCCCATTTTTTGTTTTACACTTTTCTTCGGTATTGCGTCTGTCTGTCTGTTAGTCATCATCACCTCCTCCACCATCACCACCACCATCTCCCCCCCCCCCTCCACACACACACCACCACCACCCCCTGTCTGTCTTCCTCACCATCACTGCCGCCGCCGCCTCAAGACTCATCATTACCATCACCACCACCATACTTCCTACATCACCACCATCACCACCACTACAGCCATCATCACCACCACCACCACCACTACAGCCACCACCACCACCACCACCATAATCATGAACAAAACTTCCACCACCACCTCCACCACCACTATCACCACCTGGACAGGTAAACAGAGACTAATTGCAGGTGGAGGCGGAGTTGTGACCAGGTAGAGAGACACCTTGCATTGGGTTACCTGTGCGTTTATCTTTTTTTTCGTGTTTTCTGTAATCATATCCTGTAAATGTATTTCCTAATTCTACTTTTTATTAGTTTTGTTAATTGTTATAATGTGTTCTTTATATCTTGTTCTGTTTTTACTCCGTGTTTCGTCTTGGGCCTTTTTGTATATATTTTTTGAGGGACTTTTCATATTATTTTCGCTAATTTTGTTTTACTTTCTTATTCTTTGTTCTATTCTTCTTCTTCATGTTCGTTGACTGCCTCTTTCATTCACTTATTCATTATTTTCACCGACTCATATTAATTAACTTTTTTATTCACATACTCATTCACTCATTCCATTCTGTTCATTTTCCGTTCTCTCTCTTATGTCATTTCCGTCTTTTGATAATATAATCTCTTTGTCTTCTCACTTCATTTCTTCTCTTCTTTCTCCTTTCTTCTATTATTTTTTCTCTTTTCTTTCTCTTCTCTCTTCTTTCTCTTTTCTTTTTTCTTCTTTTGCTTTCTTTCCTGTTTCTTCTCTTCTGTTTTCCTCTCTTCTCTTTTCGTCTCTTCTCTTCTTTCTCTTTTCTTTTTTCTTCTTTTGCTTTCTTTCCTGTTTCTTCTCTTCTGTTTTCCTCTCTTCTCTTTTCGTCTCTTCTCTTCTTTCTCTTCTCCTTTTAGTTCTTAGCCGCTTTGTCTTCCCGCTCCTTATATTTACGTGGTTTTGTAACATGTTCTCTTCTCTTCTCTTCTCTTCTCTTCCCTTTCTCTTCTCTTCTCTTCTCTACTTTTCTCTTCTCTTCTTTCTCCTCTCATCTCTTCTTTTCTCTTTTCTCCTCTTCTCTTCCCTTCCCTTCCCTTTCTCTTCTCTTCTCTTCTCTTCTCTTCTCTTCTCTTCTTTCTCCTCTCATCTCTTCTTTTCTCTTTTCTCCTCTTCTTCTTTTTTTCTTCTCTTCTCTACTCTACTTTTCTCTTCTCTTCTTTCTCCTCTCATCTCTTCTTTTCTCTTTTCTCCTCTTCTCTTCCTTTCCCTTCTTTTCTCTTCTCTTCTATTCTTTCTCCTCTCATCTCCTCTCTTCTCTTTTCTCCTCTTCTCTTCTTTCTTGTTTCTTTTCTTCTTTCCCCTCTCTCCTCTCCTCTTCTCCTCTCGTCTTTTCCTCTCCTCTCTTTTCCTTGCTTCTGTATACCTCCTCCGCTTTGTCTTCCTCCTCCTTTTCATTTGTTTCACGTCAGTCACTTTCTCCTCGCTTTTTTCGCTCCTTCCTTCTCACCTCCGTCACCTCTCACGTCCCGAAGTCGCCTCGTCACGTGACACCTTGATTTCATTTGGCGTTCATGTTGCTTTCGAGTCTTCGGTATGTTTTTTTTCTTCTTATTTTTATTACCTAATCATTGCATTTTTCTCTATTCTTTTGTTGTGTAGTTTTTATTCTTCCTTTCTCTTGCAATTTGCTGAGTTAAAACAAGAACATTAGTGCATACATACATACATACACACATACATACATACATACATACATACATACACACATACATACATACATGGTTTATTTTTTTATTATTCATGTAGACCAAATAAGCAGGAGTGGAGTCATGTAGGGACGACTAGGTACACACACACACACACACACACACACACACACACACACACACACACACACACACACACACACGCTCAGGAGTATACAATTAATTTGAACGGTCACTATCTTGTAATTAATACGTGACGTTGTGTTGTTTTTTGTGACTGCCGCTTCTTTATTATTTAATTTACAGTGTTTTGCTCCTTTGAGAGAGAAAAAAGAAGAAAAAGAAATAGGTGGAGGAATGAGAACTACGATCAGGAGGAGGAGGAGGAGGAGGAGGAGGAGGAGGAACGGGAGAGGAAGAAGGGATAGGGATGAGAAAAGGGAGAATATGGAGGAGTAGGAGGAGGCGGAGGAGATGAGGAGATAAAGAAAGGGAAGTAATATATTGAAAAGCTGCAGGAAAAAAGAATAAGGAAAGAAGGAAAAAAAAGCTGTATGAGAGAGAAAGATATGGAGGTGTAGGATGAGAAGGAGCAGGAGAAACAGCAGCAGTAGGAGGAGGAGGAGAAGGAAGAGGAGGAAGGAAGAGGGAAGAGGTAGGAGGAGGAGGAGGAGGAGGAGGAGGAGGAGTGCGTTACAGACTGCTTGAAATTATAAAGGAGTGTCGGGCCGGCGTTGGATATGGTCTGCGCTAACCACCACCATTACGATGTTTGTTTAGCCTGCCTGCAATTATCCATATAGAATATTCATGTAGGAATTATGCAGGCGCGGCGTGTTTAGCATAGCACGCCCAGACGGCCCTCAACCCCGCGCCGCCCACCCTCCATATCCGCCCTTACACCCGCGCAGGACACAGACGAATATTGGCTCCCCGGCGCGCATGACGTATGGCAGGCACGCTCCGGCAAAGTGCCCCCCTTTTCCATGAGTGTAGGCCATAAAGAGAGAAAATTGATGCTGTGAAAATTAAATAATTATGGTTGTTTTAGTCGGGGTGTGTAACTAGGAACGTGGAGCAGTGGCCGGCCGCTTCTGAACGTTGCCCATCCGTCTGCCTCACCTGCGGGTCACGATAATTTTCTACTTAGGCATGTTAACAGGATGCCCCGGTCTGGCGGCGGCGGCGGGCGGCGAAGCAGAGGGGCAAGGGTATGGAGGGGCGGCTACCTTATATATTCCTCCGTGTGTCTGGTGTTTCCTCGTTTTCTTGTTATTTTAAAAGAGGAGTCTAGAGGTGTGGGTCTTCCATTTTGGGGGATTGTGGTTTGGTATGTGCGAGGATTTTGAAATGAGAGAGATGAAGGAAGAAGTGGTGTGTGGGTATTCTCTTTTATCTGTGAGCTTTTTTCTCAATTTTCAAGTTCATAGTGAAATTAGAGTTGTCTGAATTTCATCATATGCACTGTTTTTAAGATCAAAGAGATGAAGAAAGAAATGTGGGTACCTACTTTTCTTTGTGACCATTTTTTCTGTATTTAAGTTATAGGATTCTGTAGTTCATCATATGCAGAAGTTTGGAGGTCAGAGAGGTAATAGAAATATGGATACTCTATTTTGTTTGTGACCATTTTCTCTATGTTCAAATTAGACAGTTTTGTATTTCATGATATGCAAAAGTTTAGAGATTAGAGATAGAGAGTTAAGCAAAGAAATGTGGGAACTTTCTTTTGCTTGTAACCTCTCTCCTCATACCCAAGATCACAGTGCCATTATAGGACTCTGTATTTTATCATATGGAAGAATTTTGAGATCAGAGAGAGGGATACATATGGGAACCTTCTTCTCTTTTTGCTTGTTACCGTTTCTCCATATTCAGGGTTCATAAAAAAACCCGTTAGATTAGTCTATATTTCATCATATCTAAGGATAAGCTCAGAGAGAACAATACATGTTGGTATCCTCTTTTCTCTATGCTAGTGACGTTTTCCTCACTATTCAAGCTCATAGTAACATTAATTTCTGGCCCCAGTTTGTACTAACGCAGGTGAATATTTTGAGTGACGCTTTTCTGGTTTTCTTGGCTCATGGTGCCCCTCGATGGTCCACAGTCAAGAAGCTGGAACTGGAATCGAAGTCATCAGAGGTAGTGCATTAACACATTGAAAACATCTCGTAATGAACACCACTAAGTGCCGGGGATCGAACCTGTGCCTTCTGAGTAAAAGTCAGGCCATCATACCAATTTCTTCGTCTTCTTTCCTTCTTCTTGTTCTTCGTTTCCTTCTCCTATCTTTTTCCTCCTCCTTCACCTCTTCCATCTCCTCCGTCTCCTCCTTTCCTTCTTCCTTTTTTCCTTCTTCCCCTTCTCCTTCCTCCTCCTCCTCCTGAGTCTTCGCACGTCCCCCCAGCGCCAGCAATGTGTCGTAAATCGCTTCCTTCCCAGCTACTGTTACCATCGTGCCCGCGGGAGTAGGAAGCAAGGCGTGGCGGGTGACGCCTTCCTGTTTTCGATGAAGTGGAAAATGGGAAAAAAATGAACATGATAGTGGGGGACTGAGGTATGTTTTTCTTGTGCAGTCATTCTTTTCTTTATTGTTTTTTTTAGTAATGAGAGAGAGAGAGAGAGAGAGAGAGCACTGATTGCCCCTCACCTCACCACTACCTCACCGCAGGGGTCGAGGAGTGCTTTGGAGGCGATATGAAACTTCTGCTTGTCCCCTTTCACCCTGCCTCTCTCTCTCTCTCTCTCTCTCTCTCTCTCTCTCTCTCTCAAGTGCAAAATGTTAAAAAAAAGACAATATAAAAACATAAAAACAATAAAAATCAACATCATAGTCACAAGTTATCATCCATGTTATTAGTTTCGTTTTTTGTGTGTTGTTTTATGTTCGAAAATTTACGGAACACGCTGTTGCAAAGTGGTTTCAGAAGGTCGTGTGGTTTTTGGTCATGGTTTTGGGGTCATTTTTTTTGTGTCTATCGTGATGCGGTTCGCTTTGTCATTAGAGGCGTTTTGGATGCGTTCAGCGAGTTTCTTTTGATAACTATTCTTTTTTTGTCGGATTTGCATTCTTTATTCTTTTCTCTTGGATTTGCTTTTATTTATTTATTTATTTTTTTATTATTTTTTTTTTTTTTACATATAGACCCTTTCTTGCGCTTCCTGTCGCCACCAACCGAGTTCTTTGCATCGTGATTCTCGTGGTCGGCTTTGTCAGACGCTTCCGCCTCTCACACGAACTATTTCCAAAGGCCAAAAATGAGATTGATCGGGTTCTCATAAGTATTATTTTTTTTTCCACGTTCATGGCACAGAAGCTCTGGCACAAGGGTCATTAGACTACCCATGTAAAATCCCCGAACAACTTCCATGAAATCTTTGTCATATGTGTGGTTGGGCTCCGAGATGTTTGAGAATCTTGCCTCTAATGTTCTTACGGTATAGGTTGAAGCAGCGTGTTTTTTTTTTTTTTCATCATATCACTTCATGTCTCCGTTTAGCGTTTTTTTTTTTTTTTTTTTTTTTTTGCATCATATCACTTCATGTCTCCGTTTAGCGTGTTTCTTTTTTTTTTTTTTTTACAGCTAAGGAAACAGCTCAAGGGCAACAACAAAAGGTGTAAAAAAAGAAGAAGAAAAAAAAAAAAGCCCGGTAATCGCTGTTCCCACAAAGAAAAAATAATTAGTGGCCAAAAGAGAGGTCAACTTTGGGAGGAGAGGTGGTAACATTTCTTTCCTTGGAGTTTCTTAATGGGGACATATATTTTCGTTTGTTTATATATGTTGTCCTTGGTCTCTCTCTTACCAGCAGAAAGAGTTTATCATCACTTTGTGGTTTCCGTGGTTCATGACGTTCTCAGGATGGATTGTAACTTCTTTTATTTATTTCTCATTCCATGTGCATATAATCTTTTTCTCATATATATACTTTTTATTTTCACTTTCCCTAAATATTAAAGAAAAAGGTTTACTGCATCTTGGTTCCCGTGACTCATAATTTTCCCGTACTTCTATTTTCTT
>NC_066563.1:9692375-9732375 GCF_024679095.1 Eriocheir sinensis
AGAGTATCAAGACACCTAACCACCCGAAATTGACCTCTCTTCTGGCCCCTCGATATATATATATTTTTTTTTTTTTTGCGGCGCCATTTATTTAGCGGGCATTTTTGTTACTGCTCTTGCTCTTTGTCCTTGATCTGCCTCCCTTGCTCTAAAAAAAAAGAAGAAGAATACCGGGACTAATTTCCTCGCGCAGGGTGCAATCCGCGCCGCCCCGAGGTGTTACGCGGCCCCTGGCAAGCGAGGGGCGGCCCGGCGAGGCACGTGGGACCCCTACCTCACCGTGAGAGTAATCGTTTTAAATACCCTTGAAATACTGATCATCCGTGGACAGGCTGGCTCTTAATCAACACTTCAGGACTTCGATTTACTTGTTGAGTGTGTAGTGATAAGAACTCGTCATCATAACACAAAAATAAAGGTGAAATAGTGTGATGAAGTAACCGGTTATGGAAATCCCACCACCTGTCGCTATATTTGCCATACCTTTTTATCAGGAGACTAAGGAAACCACTCACTGTAGGCACACACACACACACACCTCCCACACACACACACCTCCCACACAAGCTCCTCCCGAAATTGACCTCTCTTTTGGCCACTCATTACTTTTGTCTTTGTGGAAACAGCGATTAGCGGGCCTCTTTTTAATATTTTTTACACCTTTTTTTGTTGCCCTTGAACTGTTTCCTTAGTTGTAAACACACACACACACACACACACACACACACACACACACACACACACACACACACACACACACGCAAAGAGAGAAATTAAGCCCATTGTTAAGGCGTACTAAAGTAATTATACGAGGGAGGTGAAGTAATCGATGCAAGTCAAAAGAAGAAGAAGGTGGATTCTATTGCCTGATGTTCCTCGCCAGTCATCACAGCCTGGTCTCGAGGTTACAAACACTGACTATTAAGGTGTGTTAGAACGAATCTTGGCACTCACTGTCTGTCGCTTCAATGTCTTTCCTGTCTTGGGCTTACAAAACATAGACTATACTTGTGTGGTGTGTTACAAGGTGTTACAAGGCGCCTTTCGTGTTCTCTGTCCCTTCGATGTTACAGCCGTACCTTCGTGGCTTAGCACCAGAGAACAAAACGCTAACTTCGTCTTAAATGCATACGTAGAAATTATTAATGACTTCGTGGAACATCAGATCAATCAATAAGCGAGAATTTGGCTTAATATTGATTCTTAAGTAGGTTTGCGTCAATCATCTTCCCTCGCAACCTTGTGCCGGGGAATTAAGCATTACCTGAGGACCAAACTATTACCTGACCCTTATCGTGATGGTTGATTAGATTACCCAATAAACGAGACTTTGGTTTAATAATGATTCTGAAGCGGGTTAACGTCAATCATCCTCCCCCTCTACCTTACGATATGGGACACAATATTACCTGGAAAACAAAACACTACCTGGCCCATATCGTGGTGAATGAGTTCTACCTTACGCCATGGGACACAATATTACCCGAAAAACAAAACACTACGTGGCCCTTAACCTGTGGTGAATGAGATCAATCAGTAAACGAGAATTTTGTTTTAATATTGATTTTTGAGCAGGTTAACGTCAGTCATCCTTTCCCTCTACCTTACGCCATGGGACACAATATTACCTGAAAAACAAAACACTACCTGGCCCTTATCGTGGTGAATGAGATTGATTCTTGAGCAGGTTAACGTCAATCATCCTCCCCCTCTACCTTACGCCATGGGACACAATATTACCCGAAAAACAAAACACTACCTGGCCCTTATCGTGGTGAATGAGTTCAATCAGTAAACGAGAATTTTGTTTAATATTGATTCTTGAGCAGGTTAACGTCAGTCATCCTTTCCCTCTACCTTACGCCATGGGACACAATATTACCTGGAAAACAAAACACTACCTGGCCCTTATCGTGGTGAATGAGATCAATTAATAAACGAGAATTTTGTTTAATATTGATTCTTGAGCAGGTTAACGTCAATCATCCTCCCTCTCACCCTTACGCCGAGGAACTAAACATTACCTGGGGAACAAACAATTACCTGGTCCTTATCGTATTTGTGAATTTGATCAGTCAGTAAACGAAAATTCTGTTGATTCTCTAAGCAGGTTAGTGTCACTCATTCGCCTTCTCACCCTTACGCCGAGGAACTAAACATTACCTGGGGAACAAAACCTTACCTGGCCTTATCGTGTCTAACCAGTGAGCAGGTAGGCAACAGGTGAGCTCGATTAATGGGCGCTATGTCACTCAGACGTTAATTAGCCCATTAGGAGGCCTAGAAAGTATAAACATGAACCCGTTAAACAGTTTTCGTCTTGAATATGATCCATCAATAGACGTTAATAGGGTTTAATACCGATTCATAAGCAGGTTAACGAAGGACGGGGAACGCTTTTTCTGGTGGGGACATAAATCAATCGGTGAGTTAATTGCAGCGACTCGAAGCTAAACGGACACAAATGTTGTCTTTGGGAGCGGCCGCAGGACACGATGGTAGCATTAAAAGGCTGGCGTGAGTGGCAACAGACGGACGCAAAGAAAATGAAGCTTCGATTACTGTCAAAATTTTGGAATATATTAATGTGACGCTTCTTATTATGATTCTTTTCCTTCACTTTTTCTTTTGTTATTGCTGTTTCTTTTATCAGTAGTAGTAGTAGTAGTAGTAGTAGTAGTAGTAGTAGTTGAAGTAATATTAGTAGAATGAACGTTTTTTTTTTAATATATAAGAGAGAGAGAGAGAGAGATTAAGTTCGTCTTCCTTCACTGTATAGTACATGTAATTGTTCTTAATGACCAATTAGACACGTGACTCTTATACCTGTTGTGTGTGTGTGTGTGCGTGTGTGTGTGTGTGTGTGTGTTATCCTTCCACCATTTCTTTCTTTTCAGTTTGTTTCTTCCTCTCTCTCACCTTTGCCTTTCCTTCTTTCCTCCCTTTTCTCTCTCTCCCTCCCTTCTCCCACCACCCCTCCCTCCCTCCCTGTTGACCCTAAGCAAATATTGGCCTGTGTCTCCCTCGCACCCATAATGCAAGAGGGTGAGAGATGGAAGGAGGGAGGATAGGAGAGAAGAGGGAGAGAACGTGCGGGTGGTGACTATTCCTTCTCCCCCTCCATCTCTCCCCCTCCGTCTCTCTCCCTCCATCTCCCTCTCCCCCTCCTCCTCACCCTATCTCCTTCCCTCGTCTCTTAATTTTTTCCTTTCTTCCAATGCTATCAAGCCCCATCTATCATTAACACTCTCCTCCCCATCTTCCCCTTCTCCCCCTCCCCTTCTCTCCTCCACCCCCTCCACTTCTCCCTCCTTTCCCTCCCTCCCTCCAAGGTCTGCTCGTAATTACTGCTAATGCGTTTGTTTGTTAAATGTTGGTTCACTTTTTCTTAGAATGTTTCTGCTGAAGGGGAGGGAGGGAGGGGGAAGGGGGGAGTGGGAGGGAGGGAGGGGGAGAGAGAGGGAAGGGGAGAGAGGAATGGGGAGAGGGAGGGAGAGAAATTGCTTTGGTCAGTGGTGTCTGTGTGTAGACCTGGGTGTGAAGGCTTGATGCACACACACACACACAACACACACACACACACACACACACACACACACTACTAAAAAATGTTAAGTGTGGTTGAGTCTGGCGTGAGTCATCAAATGGTGCTTGAGTTTGCGTGTGTGTGTGTGTGTGTGTGTGTGTGTGTGTGTGTGTGTGTGTGTGTGTGTGTGTGCTGGAAACTCTTCAAGCAAAGATAATAATGACGTGCTTTGTGTGTGTGTGTGTGTGTGTGTGTGTGTGTGTGTGTGTGTGTGTGTGTGTGTAATAAGGACGTTTGTGCATTATTACTCACTATCCCTCAACACCTGCAGATGGCGGATGTGCGTCTGTGTGTGTGTGTGTGTGTGTGTGTGTGTGTGTGTGTGTGTGTGTGTGTGTGTGTGTGTGTGTGTGTGTGTGTGTGTCAAGCGTTTAGTCATGGTACGAAGTCTGCCTCATAATTTCCTTTCTTTACGTCCTTCTCCTCATTTATCTTCATTATTACGTTGTATACATTTCCCTTTTATTCTCTTTTCTTCAATTCCTTCTTTTCCTTTATATTTATCATTTATTTATTTTTCACAAGTTTCCTTCTCCTTTTATCTTTTTTTAATTTTATTTGCTTTCCTCATTTTCATCTTTAGTATTTTTTTTTATCATTTTCCTTTCCGCTGTTATTTCTCTATTTTCTTCTATTTCAATCTTTCCTTTTCACAATTTTCTCTCATCTTTTATTTTTGTATTTCCTTTTATTCTTCTTTTTTTTCAGTATAGTCTGGCCCCTTGCTTCTTCCTTTCTTCCATTCAGTCTTACGTTCTCACAAGTCTCCCTCGCCTTTATTTCCATTTTTCCTTTTATTTGTTATTTATGTTAGTTCTTTTATTTCTGTTATTTTATTCCTTTTATTTATTTCTGTTTTCCCTTTTATTTTTGTTTTCCTTTTATTTCTGTTTTCCCTTTTATTTTCTTATCCTCTTTATATTTCCCTCATTTTTATCTTCCGTACTTTTTTTTATCATTCTCTTGCTCTTCCTTCCTTTTCTTTCTATTTTGTTTTGTCCTTGTTTTCCCGTTTTATTGCCTCATCTTCTCACACGTTTCTTTCATTTCACCTTTTTCATTCCTTAATTTTTATCACGTTTTCCTCTTCCTCTTTCTGTCCCTAATCACCCCCTTTCTCCCTCCCTTCCTCTTTTCGTCTCTCAACGCTACTCTCTCCCTATATCTCGATTATTATATATCCTCTTTATTATCTGTTCTCTCTAGTTGGTCATATTCCTCTTCAGTATTTTTTTTTACTATTTTCTTGGGTTTAATTTCTTTCCTATATTTCTTTGTTTTCTCCCATTCAGTTTTTAGTAATTCGAATCTTTCCTCACCTTTTATTTTTATTCTTTCTATTTCCTCTTTTTCGTCAACAATACTTTCTAAGCTCCTCTTGTTTGTCCTTTCTTCTCTTTTTCATTTATCTGTTTTCATTCTCGTTTCATTTTCACAAGTTTTCCTCCACTCATATTTCTTTTCTCCCTCTTTTATCATGTTTTTCTCTCCCTCATTCCTCGTCCATTCTCTCTTTCCTCTCTCTCCCCTTCCTTCCTCCATTCACTCTCCTTTCCATTCTCTGCCCATTCTCTCTTTCCCTTCTCCTCCCTCTCACTCATTCCCCTTCCTTCCTCCACTCACTCCCCTTCCCTCTTTCTCTCTCACTTACTCATTCCCCTTCCCTCTCCCTTCTCTCCCTCTCCCCTCGCCCACGTGACCCGGCAGCTTCCTCCTATTCACGCTTAACCCAGATCGATTCCCGGCTGTTCATGACCACTTACAGCGTTGCCATATAGTCACACCCAACACCCCGCCACATCACACCTGCCCCTGCCCCCCCCTTTACCTGGCCACCCCACCTTACCGTACCACCTGCCCTACCTTACCCCGCTACCCTACCTGTCCACTCCCCTCTCCTTCTCCTTCATTTGCACACCTGTTTTCATTTTATCACATCCTCTGCCTATTCATGCCTTTGTTTCCCTCTTCCTTCTTTTCCTTTATTTATTTTCTCCTTTTCTTCTTTACTTTCATTCTTTCCTTTCTCCATTCCTTCTTACTTTTCATTTCCTTCTTTTCCACCTCCATCTTCAGCCTCTCTTTGCCTTCTTTCCTCTCTATCCTTCTCCCTTTATTTCCTTCTTCCTACTCCACTCACTCTCTCTCTCTCTCTCTCTCTCTCTCTCTCTCTCTCTCTCTCTCTCTCTCTCTCTCTCTCTCTCTCTCTCTCTCTCTCTCTCTCTCTCTCTCTCTCTCTCTCTCTCTCTCTCTCTCTCTCTCTCTCTCTCTCTCTCTCTCACCTCCTTCTTCCCTTCTCTCCTCCTCCCTCCCCCATTCACACCCCTTTCACCCCTTCCCCTTGTTCCTCCCTCCCTCCCTTCACCCCTTACTCCCCCACCCCCCCTTCACACCTGTCGGTCATATATCACCTGCTTCACCCCTTTGCCGGCACGCGTGGGTGTCGAGGGTGGGGGGGGAGGTCAATAAAGGAAGGGGTCGCTTGATGGGTGTTTGATGGGGTCGTGATGGGGTCGTGAATATACAACAATAGACAGTCAAGTACTCTTTCCCATCAGTTCTGCCCTTCTCTCTCCTCCCCCTCCCTCCTCGTCATGCGTCCTCCTCCTCCTCCTTCTCTTCCTCTTCCCTCTTCCTTTCCTCTTCTTTTATTTATCTTCCCTCGTCTTTTCTTCTCATTCTCACTCTTTTCTACATCATTCTACCTCTTCCTCCTTTCGCTTTCTTCCTCCCTTTTCTTCCCATATCTTCTCTCCCCCTTCTTCCTTCTCCTGTTTTTCCTCCCTCCTTATCATCTTCATTTCTCTTCCTCCTACTTTTCCTACATTCTTCTTCCTCTTCCTCTCTTACTTCCTTTCTCTCCTTTCCACCTATATCCTCTCCCCTTCTTCCTCCTCCTACTTTTCCTCAATCTACCTATTCCTCCCTCTCTTCCTGCCTCCCCTATCCACCTATATCTTCTCCCTTTCTTTCCTCCACTATCCACCTCTATCCTTTTCCTTTCCTTCCTCCATTATTCACCTATTCCTTTTCCCCTTCCTCTTCTTCCTCCTCTTGCTCCTCCTCTTCTACCAACACCTGCCCAATAATGATAATTAGCTTATTACTCTTGATTGTTCACACCTGGTTACCGGAGAGGAGGGATGTCACCTGCGTAAAGAGGGGGGGAGGGGGAGAGGGGGGGATAGGGTCAGTAATAGTAGGGAGGTGGAGGGAAGGAAAGGGGAGTGAGGGGGTCAGTGAGGAGGAAGGGAAGGTGAGGGGAGATGAGGGGTGATGGGAGGGGGGGTGGAGGAAGCGGAAGAGGGAAGGTAGAAAATGACTGGTGATGAATATGTTATAAATGTGATTAATTCATGGCCTATTTGCGTTGTATCCTCACGTGACTGTGTGTGTGTGTGTGTGTGTGTGTGTGTGTGTGTGTGTGTGTGTGTGTGTGTGTGAGTGAAATGAAAGATATGAGAAAGAAAAATAAGGAAAAAACGTGACCTAGATAAATGAAAAAAAAAGACAAATCTCACACACAAACACACATACACACATCCCCCCCTTCGCCCCTTCCCCATACACAGACACCCCTCACTCCCCTCCCCCACACAGAACCCCACCCCTCAAGACTTTTTTATTTTTTTATTAGCTTGTCATTATATTTACCGTCGCCCCCATCACAAACACTTAAAAAAAAAACTAACAAATATATAAACAAACAAACAGGGCTCATTCCTAACACCACAGACCATAACGCCATAAGGACACACTCACCGCACATCCCACACGACCACACCTCCTCCTCGCCCCTCAGCCACACCTCCCCACCCCTCAGCCACACCCTTGTCACACCGCCCATACACTTACTAATCACCCACTAACAGTCATTCACTAACGCAGAGGTACAGGAAGGGGCTGCACGTGGCCAGTCACTCTACGCATGACAGCTCCCTAGAATTTCTTTATTACGCTTTGCTAACAACTATTGAATTTTACTTTCCTGAAATTCTTGCATTTTTTATTAACATTTTTCATTTTTCCATTTTCTGTTATTTTTTTTTTTTGTGTGTGTGTGTGTTCATGTCAATTCCAACTCTTTACTTTTTTGCTTTGTTTCTTGCTAACTTTTTTTTCCATATTATTCGATTTTCCATTTTTTTGTTATTTTGTATACTTTTGCTCCTATTGTTTACTGTTTTTTTTGTTTTGTTTCGTCTCTTTCTTATCCTTACTTATCCCTTAAATCCCTCTTTCCGAATCTAGGTTGAGGATTCATGTTTATCAGTTCAGCAAAAAGTTATTCCATTTGACTTCAATACATTGAAGCAGAGTATATGAATGTCTATCAAAACCGTATCTCTCACTTGACACTCTCCACTACATAACAAGTTTGTACAATGACGGGCGTTGGTTGTCACGGCAAGGAAAAAACATCCCGCACTCTGTAAATTTTATGCCGTGCTTATCACCGGCGACTCGGTATATGATTTGTGAGACCAACAGACTCATTATCTCATCTTCATCGGTACCGCAAGAAGAGGAATGCCCTACTGAATAAACCAAGGCAGAATATAAGCATCCATTGACCTCATTAAACGTTTTTGTGGAATGAGTTCAGAGTGCGAGCATCTCATGACTCACAATACGACTTCTTGAGTAATAACTGGTTTTGATTCCTTATGATAAAGAGGTATTCGTGTGCACATTCCCTAGAGGATTGAATGCTGATTTAGAGGAGGGGGTGAGTGAGTTCGGCCATTTTGAGAGAGAGAGAGAGAGAGAGAGAGAGAGAGAGAGAGAGAGAGAGAGAGAGAGAAGAGAAGAGAAGAGAAGAAAATGAAAAGAAAGAGGAAGAAAAGAGAAGACAAGAGTAAAGAACGAAATGAAAAAAATGAAGAAGATAAGACAAGAGAACGAAAGGAAGGAGAAAGAGGAAGAAAATAAAACAAAAAAAAGCAAGAGGAAGAGAACAGAACAGAAAAGAAAGGAAAAAAAAGAGGAAAAGGAAAAGAAAGAGGAAGAGAAGAAAAAAAACGAATACACAGAAGCGAAAAACATCTCTGAATTTGCGTTCACAATAAAGAAAAGAAAAACAGAAGGTATAACACAACACACAAAAGTAAATGATAGCAAAGGCGTGCAGCGGTGTAACTGTCTCGCGGTTAAGTAGTTCAATACTTTTCATGTCCTGCAAAATCTGGACGCCGCGCCAGCAAATACATTTCCTCATGAACGTTCCTGCAAACCAGCTGACACGAGACGCGCCATTTGCTCGCTTTATGGCGCACTTACGGGGAAAAGCTGTTGGTTTTCGCGCGCTTTCCTCAGTAGACCGTTAGAAGGAGGCACGATTTAAAGTTTATTATTGTATTTTAAGTTGTTTATTTAAGTAATATATATGATTTTGTCTGCCGTTTAACCGATGATACAGTGTTGAAAGATCTTGATTCGCATGCTTTCCACAATACCGTTAACAGAAGGCCCGATTTAAAGTTTATTATATTATTTTAAGTTGTTTATTTAAGTAATATATATGATTTGGACTGCCTTTAACAGGTGATATAATGTTGAAAGATGTTGATTCGCATGCTTTCCACAATACCGTTAACAGAAGACACGAGTTAGTTTATTATAGTATTTTAAGTTGTTTTTTTAAGCTATATATATGATTTGGTCTGCCGTTTAACCGATGATAGTGTTGAAAGCTGTTGACTTGCACGCTTTCCTCAGTATACCGTTAACAGGAGGCACAATTTAACTTTCTTATTGTCCGTTTAGTATTTTAAGTTGTTTATTTAAGTGATATAGATGATTTGGTCTGCCGTTAAACCGATGATATAATGTTGAAAGCTGTTGAATTGCGCGCTTTCCCAATACCGTTAGTAGGATTTACGATTTAAAATTTATTATTGTATTTTAAGTTGTTTATTTAAGTGATATATATGATTTGGTCTGCCTTTAACAGATGATATAATGTTGAAAGATGTTGATTCGTAAGCTTTCCACAATACCGTTAACAGGAGGCACGATTTAAAGTTTATTATAGAATTTTAAGTTGTTTATTTAAGTAATATATATGATTTGGTCTGCCGTTTAACCGATGATATAATGTTGAAAGCTGTTGATTCGCGCGCTTTCCTCACTATACTGTTAGCAGGAGGCACAATTTAACCTCATTATTGTCCATTTTGTATTCAAGTTGCCTGTTCAAGTGACATGATTTGGCATGCAGTTAACCGATGATATAGTGTTGAAAGCTTTTGATTCGCACGCTTTCCTCACTACACTGTTAGCAGGAGGCACAATTAAACTTCATTATTTGCCATTGTGTATTCAAGTTGCCTGTTCAGGTGACATGATTTGGCATGCAGTTAACCGATGATACAGTGTTGAAAGCTGTTGACTCGCACGCTTTCCTCACTACACCGTTAGCAGGAGGCACAATTAAAGCTGTTGACTCGCACGCTTTCCTCACTACACCGTTAGCAGGAGGCACAATTTAACGTCATTATTGGCCATTTAGTATTTAAGTTGTTATTTTGAGTGACATGATTTAGTAGAGCGTTAACCGGTGAACTTATGTTGTGTTTACAGTTGAAAGCTGGTTATACGTATGCTCCATTCTGTATACCGTAAGCATGAGACAATTTAACTTTCCTAGTGACCATCTAAGAGCTTAAGATGTTTTTTTTCAAGTGATAAAATTTAGTATACCGTTAACCGAAGAGACGCCATTAACTTTATATTGTGTTTAGTGTTGAGAGTTGTTTATTTGTGTGTTCCCTTTAGTATAGCGTTAGCATGATATATTATTTAACCCTTATTAGTGGTTTAATTGTTGAAGCTGTTTTTTTCAGGTGGTACGAATTAGTATGCCTTTAATATATGAGACACCTCTTACTTTGTTTATGGGGTGTTTGCTGTTGATTTATGAGACATCTTTATTATTCCCTTAACATGAGGCACAATATGACTCGCTTATGGACTGTTTACTGGTTAAAGTTTATTCAGGTGATATAATTTAGCATATACCTCTGACCCTCTCTCTCGGCTACTCCCACCGTCCTCTCTATGCCGAAGCAGCGCCAGTGAACATATTTTGCTTCTTTCTTTCTGCCCTTGAACTGCCTCCTTCAATGTATAAAAAATAGAGAAATCGTTGACTTTGCTCTTCTTACGTTTAGTGGTGGGAATCTCAGTTGATGTGTATACCGGTAACAGATGAGACGCCATATGACTACCTTACTGATTTTTTTTTTTACCCTTCAATATAAAAAAAAAGTTAAATCGTTGACTTTGCTCTTTACGTTTAGTGTTGGGAATCCCATTTGATGTATATACCGGTAACAGATGAGACGCCATGTGACTATCTTATTGAGTTTTTCATTTTAGAAGCTCTTGATGCAGGTGCTATTTTGAGTAATATTGAATAGTAGTAAAGGACAAGTGTAATTAATATTCTCTGCGGCTTCTATATTCTTTGCATGGGTTTTCTTTCTTTTTTAATCTGTTTTTTATTCAGTCCTTTACCATACAAATAAATGTACAGTTAACACGTTTTTGTCTCTCCTTTTCAAACAGGGTGAGGGACATGTTCTACTCCCCCATCCCTACCACCACCACCACCACCACCACCTTCCCCGGACCGCCCCGTTGCCTACACGTGAAAGGTAAGTAATGTTATTCTCGTGTATTGTCTATGTATCTCCAGGGGATTTGATAACAATGGAGGAAGTTTAATCACGAGGGTAGAATCTTGACCTTTCTCTCATGGTAAGTGTTTCCCTGTGTTATTTTTTTCAGGAGACCCGGTGTAATTTTGTGTTTTTGTTGTGGTTTCTTATTTTTTCTCATTGTTATTATCTCGAGGATGTGAAATGATAATAAATGTTAGTAGATGATAGTGAAATAATTGTAGTGATTTAATGCGTTAGGGACCTCGGCCACTACAAGTCATTCCCTTTCAGTGCATGTTCGTTCCTCATTGTCTTGTAACAAAAACTCGTGACCTCGACCCAGTTTGATGTGTTATTGGTTGTACTAGTGGTGCTCAAAGGTCATAATTTACTGTTATATACGTTTTTACTGTATGTTCGTTCTTCACCGTCCTAAAACACAGTGACCTCGATTTAGTTTTAGTGTTCTTGGCTGTAATCGTGGTGCTGAGGTCCCAGGTCAATGTTAGTTGGGTGGGATAATGAACTTTTGTTACTGCAAGTCTCTCTTTTGCTTATCGTTCTTTATCGTCTCGTAACCACAACATAGTGACCTCGACTTAATTCTGGCTTGCTTGGTCATATTCATGGTTTTCAAGAGGTCTCAGGGCAGTGTATGATGGGTCAAAATTCTAGATAGTGAACGTTAGCCTGTACAAATCTCTTTTTTTATATATCGTTCTTCATCTTCCCGTAATGCAAAAAACACAGTGACTTCGAATTAGTTATGGTGTGCTTGGTCATTTCCGTGGTGGTCAGTAGGTCTCAGGTCAGTGTTAGATGGATGGGTGCTGGACCTTACCCATCACAAGTCTCCTTTTTACTTGTTCTTTATCGTCTCAAAATTCAGTGATCTCCACCTCGCTTTGGTGTGCTTGGTCATACTCGTTTTTTTTTTTTTTTTTTTTTTTTTTTTTTATACTTCAAAGGGCAACAAAAACAGTACAAAAAATCCCGCTACTCGTCGCTCCCGTGCTCAGAAAAAGGTTGAATTATGGAAAAGAAAGCAAGAGAAGGAAGGGGAAGGGTTATGGTAAATGGGGAATGAAGGGAGGGAAAGTAGCGAGAGGGTTTGGATTCATGGAGCAGGAAGGAAGGGAGGCAATTGGAAAGGATTGTCGTGGATTTGGGATGAAGGTAGGGAAGGGAGGTCAGTATGGGAGGTGGTATGGGTGCAGTACCTCAACCTCTCTTACCTCCCTTTTACTGTATTGGTCATTGCCGCTTAAGGAGGTCGCCGCGGCCTCGACTATGAAACACCGACGTCACCGCGGATAATTCGTGCTGAAACGTCTCACTTTCCAACCATTTTGACCATTAAACGCGGCGTGAAATCTGAGTGAAGGTTTTGGAGGAAGGAAGAGGTGGAGGAAGGTGAAGGAAAGCGAAGAACGGAGGGAGGGAGGGGAACGGTAGAGGCAGGAGAGGGGAGACGAAGTGGGGAGTAGGGACGGAGCGGAAGAGGAGTAAGGGGGGCGTGGGAGGGAGAGAGGAAGTGTGTGCTTGTAATTTCCATGTTCTTTAAATATAAGTTGCTCGCCGCGAACCCTCCAAGGAAAGAGAAGTGACCAATTTTAGCACCTGAAGGTTGGGAGTTACATCGCTATTTATGAAGGTTTATAGATAATTTTACCACACACACACACACACACACACACACACACACACACACACACACACACACACACACACACACACACACACACACACACACACACTCTCTCACACACACACACAATGGACAGGTGAAACACGTAATAAATCGAACAGGTAATACAAAAGCCGTCAGACATTATTTAGACTTTCCATTCAAACTCGTAGCTAACGCCCAAACCTCTTCCTTTCCTTCCCATTCTTTTCCCTTTCCCTTTCTTTTCCCCTTTCCCTTTATTGTACTCTTTCTTTCCCCTTCCTGACACACACCCATCACCACCTCGGCTCACACACACACACACACACACACACACACACACACACACACACACACACACACAGACAGATAGAAAGAGGTGTGGGAACCTATCAAGATCTTCAGACAACAGGTGGAAGGAAAACAGTAAAGCTGATGAGCGTTTTAGAGCAAGAAGAGGAGGCGATAGGAGGGAGGGACGGAAAGAAGGGGAAGTGTGGGGAGGGGAGGAGGAAGGAAAGAGGGTTTAAAGAAAGAGAGAGAGAGAGAGAGAGAGAACACGTGTCCCCATCTGCCGCCGCCTGCCAGCTGGTCTAGTAAGGGGGGAGGGGGTGTACGGGATTGGCTGCCGTAATGACGAACTGGCACGCGGGTGTTTACAGGAAGTCGGAGTCAAGGGCTGATTGGGTGAATACAGCACTGCTTGAGTGTAAACAACAGGACGGGGGGGGTGAGGGGGGTGAGGGAGAGAGGCAGGAAGGGATGGGAGGGAATGAGTTCAGGTGGGGGGATGAAGGGAGGGAGAGAGGGAAGGAAGGAATAGGAATCAGAGGGGTGGGGGATGAAGGAAGGGAAGGGAGGGAGAGAGGGAAGGATGGAATAGGAATCAGAGGGGTGGGGGATGAAGGAAGGGAAGGGGGGGAGAGAGGGAAGGAAGGAATAGGTATCGGAGGGGTGGGGGACGAGGGAAGGGAAGGGAAGGAGAAAGTTTAGGTTCATGGGAGAGTGAGGGAGGGAAGGAAAGAAGAAAGGGAAAGAGTCGACGTGAGAGAGGGGAAAAAGGGAGGAAAGGAAAGGGAGGGAAAAACTTAGATGAGTTGAGTGAGGAAGGAAAGGAAGAGAAAGGATTTAGGTGGATAGGGATGGAAGGAATGGAAGAGAGGGAAAGCGTTTAGGTTCATGGAAGAGGAAGGAAGCTAAGGAAGAGAAAGGAATTAGGATGGTAAAGAAGGAAGGGAAGGGAAGGGAGGGAAAGAGTTTGGGGTCATGGAAAAGAGAAGGAAGGGAAGGAAGGGAAAGGGGTCTGATGCGCGGGGGATTGAAAAGAGGGAAGGGAGATAAATAATTTAGGTTCATGGGAAAGGAAGGAAGGGAAGGAAGGGAATGGAGAGGGAGGGAAGAGAAGGAAAGTAGAGAGAGTTTAGATTTATGGAAGGGGAAAAAGGGAAGGAAAAGATAGGTGGGAAGGGAAGGAAGGGATACAAGAATTAGTTAGTGAATACAATACAGCGATAAAGAAAAATAATAAAGGTAAGAGAACAAACAAAGAATAAATGATAGAACAGAAAATGAGGAAAATGACGTAGTAGGATGAACATGAAAGCAGCTCAAGGAAAATTTCGGTAAGAGTGAGTTGAATGAAGTGATTGATATGTGAAGGTAATTATGCGGGAGTTCTTTAAGAGGTCTGAGGGCGCAGGTGAGAGGCAGGTAACCAGGTAATTAAACATCGACTTACCTGAACACTCGAAGGAAGGTGTGGTTCAGAATATAATTGATTTAATGGATTGATAAAAAAAAACTAAAAGGAAATTACTGCTGCTGTTTTTAGCTTTGAATGTTGATAATTAGTGTGTGTGTGTGTGTGTGTGTGTGTGTGTGTGTGTGTGTGTGTGTGTGTGTGTGTGTGTGTGTGTGTGTGTGTGTGTGAGAGAGAGAGAGAGAGAGAGAGAGAGAGAGAGAGAGAGAGAGAGAGAGAGAGAGAGAGAGAGAGAGAGAGAATATCATAGCCCACTCAGTCAACCACTCCTCCTCCTCCTCCTCCTCCTCCTGCTCCTCCTCCTTCCTCACCACCTGTAATTACCTCCCACGGCGGCTTAGGTATAATTAAAGAACAGGAAAGGCGATAATGAGGGTTTTTGAATATCTAATTAATAGCTCATTATTTCTACCTGGGAGCGGTGCGTCACGGGGGGGGGCAGACTTCCTCTTTAAAGGGATGGAGGTAATGACAGGTGTGCGTGGCGGCGAGTCAGGTGTGGCCAGGTAAGGTAAAAGGTAGTGGCGGGGCTTCTTCCTTCTCTATAGGCTCAATGTGATAGGTTTGTGAGGGGGTGAGGGAGGGAAATGAGAAGGAGAAGGAGGAGGGAGGGAGGAAGGGGTTATGTTTGGGGGTGGGGGATTGTGGGGGAGGAGAAGTTGGGGGTGTTTGTGTGAGTTTGTTTGTGTGTTTGTGTGTGTGTGTTATTTGCTTGCTTTTTTCTTGTTTTTCTTTGTTTCATTTTTTCTTCATAATTTTTCTTTTCTTCTCGCATTCATCTCTCTCTCTCTCTCTCTCTCTCTCTCTCTCTCTCTCTCTCTCTCTCTCTCTCTCTCTCTCTCTCTCTCTCTCACACACACACACACACACACACACACACACACACACACACACACACACACACACACACACACACACACAGAGAGAGAGAGAGAGAGAGAGAGAGAGAGAGAGAGAGAGAGAGAGAGAGAGAGAGAGAGAGAGAGAGAGAGAGAGAGAAGTAGGTCTGCATTTCCTCCTCATTAGCATATTAACAGTCGAGTAATTGTGGAAGTGGAGAGAGATTAGGTAAAGTACTCCTCCTCCTCCTCCTCCTCCTTCCGTGCTTCCTGTCTTCTCATGCCTTGTGCCTCTTCTTCCTGTTGTAATGACCACACATGTCTTCCTCTCTACACCTCCTCCTCCTCCTCCTTCTGTTCCTCTTTCTCCTCCTCCTCCTCCTCCTTTTCTTCGTCTTCCTCCTCTTACTTTTCGTCCTCGTCCTTCTCCTCGTCCACCTCTTCTTCCTTTCTCCACCTCCTCCTCCTCCTCCTCCTCCTCCTCCTCCTCCTCCTCCTCATTTGTGTTATGTCTGACTTACCTTGAGTTATGTTCACTTCTTTTACCGTGTTTTCTTTTCATCGAGTTTCTTCACCTGCTTATTTCTTCTCTCTATCCTTTCCTTTTTTTTTCCTAGTTATAATGATGGCGCCCTCTTGTTCTTGCTATTTCTTAGTATTTGAATTCATACATTAGTTATTTTGGTGTTCTTATGTTTCTTTATAAAGCTGTCATATCCATTATTATCTATTTGTTTACTTCACTCATTAGGACAATATTATGATGCAAATGGTGGTAGTATTGCTGGTAATTAGTTTGTTGGATCTTTAATTAGTAAGGTGTTTCTACGCTTCCTCTGATTTTTTTCTTTTTTTACAGCAAAGGAGTCAGATCAAGGGCTTAAAAAAAAACAATAATGAAAAAAAAAGCTCGCTACTTACTGCTCCTTTACCATTATTACTTACCATTATTACTTCTTTCTTCTTTTCCTCCACTTCCTTTTCTTCATATTTCATTACCTGCCTCTTCTCTTCCTCTCCCTTTCTCTTTCCCCTTTGACTCATCCTTTCCTTCCGCTGTTCCTTTCCAGCCCCGATCCGTACCCTGCTCTCAGGTCGATATTCTCAGATGCTTCCCATTCTCACATCAACCATTCCCAAAAAGGAGATTAATCGGGTTCTAATACATGTTTTTTTCACGTTCATGGTACAGAAGGGACAAACTACCACCAGGGTCATAAAACTACCCATGAAAATGCCCAAAACTCCTAGGAAAGTCTTGTCAAATGCTTAAGAATATGACCCTTCTCGTTTGTTCTTCTTTATATATTCTTTCATTCATTCAGTTTAGTCTCATCCGTGTTTACTCTCCTCTAACGATGTGATGGTGAAATTGCATCGTTCTATGGGTGCTCTGATAGCCTAACTTACACGCAAAGGTTTATCGTTCTTTCTACTCCTTATTTTTTGTTCTTGGTAATGATTTAAGTGATTGTGATTGAGGTACTGGTGTCTAATCCGTCTCCAGGTGCAACAGTTCTTCTCTCTGTGGGTATAATAAAGAGCTCATTGTAAGGCAAGTTGATTTCTTTTCGTCACGCCTTTTGTGGGTTCATTGCGCGCGGAGACAGGAAGCTTCGGGTACAGGGAAAGGAGTCGTCAAGGTGTGTGTGTGTGTGTGTGTGTGTGTGTGTGTGTGTGTGTGTGTGTGCGTTACCTGTGTTACCTGAGCGCTCGTCTTGGTGTGCGTCCGGCCAGGTGAGACCCTCCAATTAGTGACGGATGGGTCACCTGCGTTATTTGTCTTTGTGCGAAGGTTTGTGAAGACTGAAGCTACTTGAAGGCTAATTAGATAAAGAAATAGATGAAGATAGATAGATAGATAGATAGTTAGATAGATGGTTAGATAGAGAGGTTGGTAGGTCGATGGATAGATAGATAGATAGATAGATAGGTGGGTTAGAAAGATGTAGAGAAAAAAAGAAGCGAAAGATAGAAAGGAAAAAAGAAGAAAAAGCAATAAAGAGGATAAATAAAGAGATATTGAAAGACAAGGGGAGAAGATAGAGGAGAAAGAAAAGAAGGAAGACTAGCAGAGAAAAAGAGGACAAAAAAATAAATAGAAAGAGATAATGATGAAAAATATTCGGAAACGCTAGAGGAACACAGCCCCCCTCCCCCTCCCCTCCCCTCCCTTCCTCTCCCTCCCCTTCCCCACACACCTGTTCTCTTGGAGGGTCGTACACCTGTCGCCCTCCTCCCCGCAGCTCTTAGGCCCCATTAACCTTCCATTACATCCCCTTCCTGTTCCTCGCCACACACTGAAAGGGAAGGGAGGAATCGCCACCTCTTTTACTTTACCTCCCTTCCTCTTTGTCTTCCTCCTCTTTCTCTCCTCTTTTTTTCCCTTTTTTTTCTTTTCTTTTGATTTCCCTTCGTTTTTTGTTATTTTCCTCTATGTTCCGTCTCATGTCTCCTTTTGCATCGATTTTCCTGTCTGTCTTTGCTTCTTCTTTTCTTCTTTCTTTTTTTTCCGACTTTCCTCCCTTTTTGTTATTTTTCTATCTGTTTGCTCTTATGTGTTTTCCTTTTCCTTTTTTTCTCTCCGCTTCCCTGTTTCCTTCCCTCTTTGTGCTCCTCGTTTTTTCATCTCCTGTTATTCCTATTTCCTCTTTATCTTCTCTTTATTTTTCTTCCCTTCTATTTCCTTTCCTCACTCTGCTTCTTTGTTGCTTCACTTTATTTTATTAGTCATTCCTTTATTCCTCATTTCTAACTTTCATCTCGTTTTCCTTCCTTTCATTTTGCCTTTCATCTCATTTCTTCTTTCCTTTGTCCTTTCTACTTCTGTTTTCCTTTTTCTTCCATGTGTGTTGATCTTATTCACTCTGCTTTTCCATTTTGCCTTTCATTTCATTTCTTTCCTTTGTCCTTTCTACTTATCCTATTTTCCTTTTTCATGTGTGTTGACCTTATTCACTGCTTTTCACTGTTCTACTTTTCCCTCCCCTCGTCTTCTTTTTAATGTGTTCTTTTCCTCTTCATCATTCTGACATTTAACTTTTTTTCCCTTGATTTCTTGACTCATTTTAAGTCTCCCAATTTAGCCCTTTCACTTTTTCCTACGTCTTCTCTTTCTCTTCCCTCTTCTCCTCCCCATCTTCTCCCCTGCTCCTCCTTCTCCTTCCCCCTCCCCCTCCCCCCCGCCTCTCCCCTCCTCCTCGTAATCACCCTCCCCCCCGCAGTCATTAGATTAAAACAATTATTTTTATTGTGTCGGCGCGTCATGTGTGTGGCGGGAGAGTCTGCCTACGTCTCTCCCTCCCTCCCTCCCTACCTACCTACCTATGCTTCTCCCTCCGTTCCTCCCTCCCTCCTTCCCTTCCTTTCCTCCTTCCTCATGTCCCTTCCTCCTTCTTCCCTTTCTTCCATCCCTTCTCATTCTGTTCGTATATCCTTCCTTCATCCTTCCCTCCCTCTCCTTCTTTATTTTCCTCCTTCCCCACTCTCCCTTTCTTACTTCCCTTCACTGTATCCCTGCTCCTTCCTTCCCTCTCCTTCCTTCTATTCCTCCTTCCCCACTCTCCTCTTCTTATTTCCCTCCCTCTTCCTCCTTTCTTCATCCTTCCTTCTCCTCTCCTCCTCCCACTCCGTATCCTTCACTCCTTTCTCTCCAACCTCTCTTCCAGCTTTTCTCTCTCTCCTTTATTTCCTACCTCCATCCTTCTCTCCCCCTTCTGTTCTCCCCACCCTCCTCTCCATATTTCCTCCCCCCCCCTCCTTCCCTCTCCCTCCCTCTCCTACCCTTCCTCTATCTCTCCTGTCGTCCCTACTTCCATCTCTCCCTCCCCGTATCTCCTCAATATACCTCCTCCTCTCCCTCTCCCCCTCCCCCTCCACCCATCCTGGTAACTGACCGTGAAATACCCATCATAACCCTGACCGCTACCCCCTCACCCCCTTTCTCTCTCTCTCTCTCTCTCTCTCTCTCTCTCTCTCTCTCTCTCTCTCTCTCTCTCTCTCTCTCTCGCCAGGTGAACTTCCGACCACCGTGTCTCGTAAAGGAAAACAAAGAGAGATAAAACAATGGAGGCCACTTGAGAGAGAGAGAGAGAGAGAGAGAGAGAGAGAGTCGGATTTACTTTCTTCGTTACTCTCCTAGAAATCTTGTCAAAAATTTTTCTTTTATTAATCAGAGGAGGAGGAGGAGGAGGAGGAGGAGGAGGAGGAGGAGGAGAAAAAGGAAGTAAAACGTATGGAGAAAAGGTGGAAGTATATCATAAAGAGCGAAGAAAGAAAAAATAGAGAGAAGAGGAAGAATAAAAAGAGAAAAAGGAGGAGGAACACTAATGAAAAAATAAAGGAAAAAAACAAGAATAAATGAGGAAGAGTAAGATCAGAAGAAGGAGGAGGAAGAGATACAAGGGAAAAAATGGAAAGGAAAGAGGAGAAAGATGATGATGATGATGATGAGGAGGAGGAGGAGGAAGTAGAGCAGGAAGAGGAGGAAGGACAGGACGTGAGCAGAGGCGTGTTTTCCTGCTAATGACTGTCCTGCTTAGAGCCTAATGACCGCTTGTCCCTGTCCTGGCGAGAGAGAGAGAGAGAGAGAGAGAGAGAGAGAGAGGGAGAGGGAGAGGGAGATAAAAAGAACTCATAACTTTAGTACTGATAAGAAAACAGCATATCCATTAGACTTAACACACACACACACACACACACACACACACACACACACACACACACACACACACACACAAAGGGCCGTAAGTCGTAACCCAAATAGACGTGTTTGCATCTCGCGCCGCCTGGACGAGCTAATTGGGCTGTTAAGGGGAAATTATCGGTTGTTAGGGCCGTTGAGGCGACAGCAGTTACAAGAGCTGTCTAGAGAGCCTCCCTGATGGCGACGCAGCGAACAGCCATAAAGGAGGTATTGGCTGTCTTTGTTAGGTCTGGAGAGTTTGATTATTCTTTATTTATTTTTATTTTTTTTGCTTGGTTTGGTTTTAGAAAATGAGTGAACAGAGGAAACATAATTTGATTGGGGATGGAAGTGAGTGGTGATGTGTTTCAAAGTCTGATTTTTTAACGTTTTATTTTTATTTTTTTGTTTTTTTTATGTTTTAACTTAATTTTTTATGTTTTATTTATGTTTAGTGAAGGGCTGTCGATCGGGTTGTTGCAGATATACCACATCCTCTGTCTCTATTTTTCTTCTTTCATTCTCTTCTTATTTTGCTGATTCTTCTATTTGTCAATCTTTCCCCTATCCTTCCAACTCCTCCTCTTAGTTTGATTTTTTTTTGTCATGGTGCCGGTATAAGAAATTCAAAAAAAATCCGCCCGCGTCACCACCAGGCCGGGGCAGACCACCAGTGCTTGCTTGCTGTTGTGGCGTGAGGAATAAGATGTGTCAGGTTGTAGCTATGAAGGTAGGCGAGGGTTTGAGACTTCTCTTAATAACCGAAATTGACCTTTCTCTTTGGACACTCCTTTGACCTCTATTCAGGAGCAGTAAGTAGCGGGCTTTTTTTTATATTTTTTTTTCTACGCCCTTGAACTGTCTCCTTAGCTGTAAAAAAACAAAACAAAACAAAACAAAACAGGAGCGTGACGTGAACATCCTCATTCTGCTTCCAAACAATGCAAGACAAAGTGTTTTCCTCGTCTACTGCTTTATCATTCTTCCCCTTCCCTCCCTCCCTCCCTTCCCTGCTTCCCCCTCCCTCCTCCTTCCTCTTCATCACCTGCTCGTCTTCTTCCTCTCTCTCTCTCTCTTACTCTTTCATCATAATCTCTTTGCCCTCTTTTTTCTTATCCTTTTTCATCTCTTTTTCTCCTCCCCTCCATTTCATCTCTTCTCCCCTCCCCTCCTTTTCATCTCTTCTCCCCTCCCTTCCTTTTCATCTTTTTTCCCCTCCCCTTCTTTTCATCTCTTCTCCCCTCCCCTCCTTCTCTTTCTCAAGCTCTTTCTTCTTCCGCCCCCTTCCTTGTCCTTGCATCCCTCCTCTCCTTATTTGGTCTACGCTATCCCCTTATCCTCCCTCTCCCACCTGGTCTCCCTTCCCTTATTTCCCCTTCTTTTTCTTCCCCCATCAATTTCTTTTCCTTTCCTCATCTCCTTCCTCCCATCACAATATGCTATTCCCCTCTCTCTCATCCCACCACTACCATCTTACTTCCCCTCTCTACACTCTTCCCCTCTCCCTGTTTTCTCCCTCTACCTTTCCTCTCTCCAATCTTCCTCCCCTACCTCACCCCCCTTCCCCTTACCTCTCCCTACCCCCTAACTCTCCTCTCCCTTGTCTCCCTCATACACCTCCCCCATACCTCAACTTACATACCTTCCCCCCTTCTACCTCCCCCCTCTACCTCCCCCCTCTACCTCCTCCCTCACCCGTAGACAAGCATCTGGTGGCTGTGTTCACGGGGCCTAACAAATTGTTGCCTCAAGTGGTGGTATTTGGCTATGGCCGTTTCCTCACTCCCAAAGACCATGAAGTAGAGAAAGATAGGGAGGGAGAGAGGGAGAGGGGAAGGGTTGGGAGAGAGAGGGGGTGGGGTTGAGAGAGCGAGATAGGGGGAGTGAGAGAGAGGGAGGGGGAGTGAGAGAGAGGGAAAGGGAGTGAAAGAGAGGGAGGGGGAGTGAGAGAGAGGGAGGGAGAGTAAGAGAGAGAGAAAGGGAGAATGAGAGAGAGGGATGGAGAGAGAGAGAGAGAGAGAGAGAGAGAGAGAGAGAGAGAGAGAGAGAGAGAGAGAGAGAGATTTGCCTGTTTACTGTCCTTCAAAACACTATAATCTTTCGTTGATGGTGAGAAAGACTTACTATTATGAACGTTTATGTTGTTCTACGTGTGTGTGTGTGTGTGTGTGTGTGTGTGTGTGTGTGTGTGTGTGTGTATATGTGTGTGTGTGTGTGTGTGTGTGTGTGTACGTCAGATGGCAGCGTGTGGTTATGTCGGTTTGCCTGTCTTCATGATGCTTACTGTTAACGTGTGTGTGTGTGTGTGTGTGTGTGTGTGTGTGTGTGTGTGTGTGTGTGTGTGTGTGTGTGTGTGTGTGTGTGTGTGCCTCCCCCCCACACACGCATGGCTGCACCGGACAAATGGCCAAGTAATTTCCGTTCCACACTGAAGCTCATAATAGTCGGCTAAATCAAGAGCCATTACATCATAGAATAAAGCTAATTACATGATTATTACCAAGACCATTATGTGGAAGCGAGATTACGGCGCCCGGTGGAGGGAGAGACAAAGGGAGGGAGAGAGGGAGAGAAAGAGAAATGAAGAGAAACATGAGTGGGAAGATTGACGAAGCGGTGATGGAGTTTTAAGAAGGATAGTGAGAGGGGAGGAAAAGGGAGGGAGAGAGAGGGAGAGAAAGAAAAATGGAGAGAAACATGAGTGGAGAGATTGACTAAACAGTGATGGAGTTAGTAAGAAAAATAGTGAGAGGGGAGAAAAAAGGGAGGGAGAGAGATGGAGAGAAAGAGAAATGGTGAGAAACATAAGTGGAGAGATTGACAAAGTAGTGATAGAGACAGGGAGATTGAGCGAGATGAAAAAAAATAATAGCGAAAGAGGGAAATATAGAAACTGAAATGAAGAAAAGAGTGGAGAGGTTAACGATACACAATGATAGAGACGTTGAATGAGATAGCAAGATGAAAAACGAATAAGAAAATGAGAGAAATGAAGAGAAACAAATGAGAGGAGGGATTGGTAAAGTAGTGATAGAAATGGTAAGAATAGTGAGGTAAAAAAAATGAAAACGTTTGAATGAAGAGGTAAACAGAAAAATATGAAAGAAGAAAAACAAAGGGATCGAGAGGGGAAAAGACTGAGAGGGAAATTGAGAGAAATATAAGTAGATGGGTTTATGATACACAGTAATAGACTAATAAATATAGCCGGATAAAAAAAGATATTAGAGATAAAACGAGAAAAAGATGAAAGGAGAAAGACAGTGGATAAGAGATTGATGATAGAGGGTGATAGAGCGATAACGAGATTGAAAAAAAGGTTAAGAAACGAAAGAAATGAAGGGATGAAAATGGAAAGAAAAAAAATAGAAAAAAAGAACAAAAAGAGGAAAGATTGATTAAACAGAAAGAGAAAGAAATTAATATAGAGATGCATTGGACTAGAGAGATGGAGGAAGAGTCAAGAATATAGAGATGATAGGAAAGACAGACAGCTGAAAGGAAGGGCCACAAAAACGGCTATAGAAAGAGTAATAGAAAGATGGAGAGACATACCGAATTGAGAGATGACGGAGAGAAACAGTCGAGGGGAGATGGAGTGGAACTGATGGATGGGGAGTTGAGGGAGAGACAGAGATAGATTAATGAGACAAGGGAGAATAGAGACATTGAAGGAGACAGTGATAGAGGGAGGGAGGGAGGGAGATAGGAGTGGAAAGATGAGGAGGGGAGGGAAGGTAGAGGAAAACATGGATGACTGAAAAGGGGAAAAGGGGAAAGATGAAGACGTGTAAGGAGGATAAATGGGGAGATAGAGAGATGGAGGAAATTATGATAAATAAAGACATGAAGAAATGAATAGATGGAGATAGTAGAAGAAACTGAGACATGGAGAAAGGGAGAGAGATAAAAGGACGGCGAGAAGGAAGAGAGATGATAGAAAGAGATAGATAGATAGATATAGAGATCAGTGAAAGATGAAGAAATGAAGATGGGAGAAGGGAAATACAAGGATAGAGAAAGGAAGAGAGAGAGAAACGAATGATGAAAAGGAGAAGAGGTAACAGAAAGAGTTATACGGATTGACATAGATAATTAAAGATGAAGAAATGGAGATAGAAAGAGGGAAATACAAGGATAGAGAAAGGAAGAGAGAGAGAAACGAATGATGAAAAGGAGGAGAGGTAATAGAAAGAGCTATACGGATTGACATAGATAATTAAAGATGAAGAAATGGAGTTGGAAAGAGGGAAATACAAGGATAGAGAAAGGAAGAGAGAGCGAGAAACGAATGATGTAAAGGAGAAATGGTAATAGAAAGAGTTATACGGATTGACATAGATAATTAAAGATGAAGGAATGGAGATGCAAAGAGGGAAATACAAGGATAGAGAAAGGAAGAGAGAGCGAGAAACGAATGATGAAAAGGAGAAGAGGTAACAGAAAGAGTTATACGGATTGACATAGATAATTAAAGATGAAGAAATGGAGATAGAAAGAGGGAAATACAAGGATAGAGAAAGGAAGAGAGAGAGAGAGAGAAACGAATGATGAAAAGGAGAAGAGGTAATAGAAAGAGTTAACGGATTGACATAGATAATTAAAGATGAAGAAATGGAGATAGAAAGAGGGAAATACAAGGATAGAGAAAGGAAGAGAGAGAGAGAGAGAAACGAATGATGAAAAGGAGGAGAGGTAATAGAAAGAGTTATACGGATTGACATAGATAATTAAAGATGAAGGAATGGAGAGGGGGAAATATAACAAGAGATATAAAAATGAAAAGATGAGTGGGTTAATTACCGGAGCAGTGATTAGCGGGCTTTTTTTTATATATATATTTACTAAGTCCCATCAGCTGCTTCTTAGACTGTAAAATATATCATCACTAATTACTACGGCACCGATGCATAATTACGTCACTAGCTTATTTATTTATTTATTTATTTATTTATTTTTATTTTTTTTGCGCACACGTGAGAGGAAATAAAATCACGGAAGAGACACAAGTAAAAAAAATCGTGTCTTAAGAGGTTATTTTTCGTTTCGTTGCACGTCGTTAAGCCTCGTTTCCGGTCCTGTGTGAAATGACGCGTTTAAGCCAGCGTCAAGAGGTTAAATAGCTTTTGTCTGTGTCTGTCTGTCTGTGTCAGTCTGTGTAATCGTTTGTTTGTATTTCCGTCTGTTTTATCTGTATCTGTCTATCTATCTATGTATTTATATATCTGTATGTGTGTGTCTTTGTCTGTTGATCTGTCTAATCGTTTGTTTGTATATCCGTTTGTTTTATCTCTATCTCTCTATCTATCTATTTATCTATTTATCTATCTATGTATGTGTGTCTGTCTGTTGGTCTGTCTAATCATTTGTTTTTTCGTCTGTTTTATCTCAATCTATCTATCTATCTATTCATCTATCTATCTGTATGTGTGTGTTTCTGTCTGTCGGTCTGTCTAATCGTTTGTTTGTATTTCCGTCTGTTTTATCTATATATATGTATCTATCTATCTATTTATCTATTTATCTATCTGTATGTGTGTATCTCTGTCTGTCGGTCTGTCTAATCGTTTGTTTGTATATCCGTTTGTTTGATCTATATCTATCTATCTATCTATTTATCTATTTATTTATCTGTGTGTGTGTGTGTGTGTGTGTGTGTGTGTGTGTGTGTGTGTGTGTGTGTGTGTGTGTGTGTGTGTGTGTGTTGTCAGTAAATCATCTGCCAATCTATCCAATTATCAATCTCTATCTATCTCTTATCTATCTATCTATATCTATCTGTGTGTGTGTGTGTGTGTGTGTGTGTGTGTGTGTGTGTGTGGTCAGTAAATCATCTGCCAATCTATCTAATTATCTCTATCTATCTCATCTATCTATCTGTGTCTATCTGTGTGTGTGTGTGTGTGTGTGTGTGTGTGTGTGTGTGTGTGTGTGTGTGTGTGTGTGTGTGTGTGTGTGTGTGTTCCCCTCCGCCTCACACGCAACACCACGTTATTATTGAGGTGTTATTTTGATCGCCAGACAGCAATAACAGAACCGTGATTTACCTGTTCCTTTAATTGGCTAACACCTGGGCTTCCAACGCGGCCAATCTCGCTAAGCTGTCAGGTGTTTATTTGCTCTTGTGCCTCCACCTTACACCTGGCTTCTTTTGTTTTGCCGTTTTTGTTATTTTCCTTTTTGTATTTATCATTATCTGTTGCTATTTATATTCGTGTTTTATTTATATTTATTGCCTGATTTCATTTTTTATCCTTCTTTTGGTGTAACGATTAATTCTCTTCTTCTTTATTCAATCTTTTAATTTTTTCGAATCTCAAACTTATTTAATCATTGTCTTATTTCTTTCATCCCGGTATTTTTTCCTTTCATTTTAACTAATCTTGATCAGTCTCTCTCTCTCTCTCTCTCTCTCTCTCTCTCTCTCTCTCTCTCTCTCTCTCTCTCTCTCTCTCTCTCTCTCTCTCTCTCTCTCTCTCTCTCTCTCTCTCTCTCTCTCTAACATTTACCATCTATGCTTTTTTATCACTTTTTTGCCATTAGTTACGTTCTCGCTGCGGGTTTCTCAAAAGTCTGTCAATGTCTCGTTTTATTTATTTCTTTATCTCTTTATTTCCTTATTTTTACTTCTGTCCAATCTATCTTTTACTGTGATAGGAAAAGGGGGGAGGGAGCAAGGCGAGACTGGTGAATGAGGTGTCGCATGAGCAAGTGATGATAGTGATGATGAAGATGATGATGGTGATGGTGGTAGTGACGATGATGATGATGATGATGATGATGATGATGGAGTGTATGGAGGTGTATATCTGGAGGCGTGAGGGATAAGTGCTCAGAAGGAATTTGTGGACGGATGTGACGGATCAGTGTGTGTGTGTGTGTGTGTGTGTGTGTGTGTGTGATAAAGGGAAATAGATGATTATGGGATGTGTTTTTTTTCCTTATGGCTACGATTTCGGGTGTGCTGTTTCGTGTCTTGACAGTCAGTGTGTGTGTGTGTATGGTTGTCTTTTTGTTTGTCTGTTTGCTTCTCTTTGTCTGGGATTGTGTCTTCGTCTGTTTGCAATTGTCTTTGTGTTTATGTATATGTGCGTGTTTGTGTGTGTGTGTGGGGGGGGGGGGGTGAATGTCTGAGGTTATTTCTTCTGTCTGTCTGTCTCTCTGTTTCATATGTTTGCTTCTATGGGGATAGACACGGATAGATAGATAGACAGACAGATAAAATGAAAAAAATAACAAGCAAACAGATGGAGACAGATTGACAAAATGGAAACAATAACAAGCAGGCAGATGGAGACAGATAGATAAAATAAAATAAAAATAACAGGCAGATGGAGACAGCTAAAAAGGAGAAAGTTGATAATAATTTAGACATGAAAATACCAGGACATCAATATAAGAAAACAGAGAAATACCGAATGAAAGATAAATAAAGAGATGAACAAAGAAATGAGGCACAGGCAATATTAGCACATTATTATAAAAGAAAATGAACAATAGACGTATTTCCTCACACGCTTTGCACTTGTTATTTTTGTTATTTTTTTTTTTTTACTTGTCTCATTCTTGCATATTATAATCTTTCTTTCCTCTATTTTAAATCCTCATCTTCCTGCTCATAATTTTTTCCTCCTTTTCCCCCTCCTCCTCCTCCTCCTCCTCCTCCTCCTCCTCTTGATTGGGGTGCGGTTCGACGATTTCGTTAAATTTATGGAATTACTTCGCTTCAGAGTATTTTCCGAGGCGGTATTCAGACACGGTGCATAATCTTACCTCTTAGTAATTTCACGTTGATGTCTTGAGCTGCGGCTGTTGTTGTTTTTGTTTTTGTTGTTGATGGTGGTGTTTGTTGCCTCTCCGTTGTGTGTTTGTTTGTGTGTGTGTTACTATCAAGCTCCACTCCATCATCTTTCTTTTTTTTCTTCTTTCAGTTACTTTACATTAACATTACCATCTGCTGGAGTTATTTTCCTCTTACTTGTTGTCTTCTATTTTTTTCCTCTTCCTCTTTACTCCCCATTTTTCATTTCCGTTTTTCCTTCCTCCTTTTTTTCCTCCTCCATATTTCTTTCATCCATCAACGCTTCTTCCCCATCTCCTTCCTTTTTCCTTCCTACCCCTTCTTTCCTTCCTCTTTTCCCCATTCCTCAACCTTTCTTCTACACGTCCTTCCATTTTCCTTTCTACTCCTTCTTTCCTTCCTCTTTTCCCTATCCGTCACCTTTCTTTCCCAGCTCCTTCCTTTTCCCTTCCTCCTCCCTCTTTCCTTTCTTTTCCCTCATTCCTTAACGCTAACTCCTCCCCTCCATCCTTTTCCTTTCCTTTTCCCTTTTTCCTTCTTTTTCCCTCATGAGCCTTTCCACAACGCCTTTCCCACCTTCTTCCTTTTCCTTCCTTCCTCCCTCTTTCCTTCCTCTTCCTTTCCCCGTCCTTCTACGTATTTTCTTCACAGCCTTCCTTTTCGTCCCTTTCCTCAATCCCATCTTCTCTCTGCTGAAAGTGGCGGTGGCGGTGGCGGTGGAAGGGGCGGGAGGTGGAAGAGAGGAAAGGGGAGGTGAAGGGGGAGGTGAAGGGGAAGGGGGAAAGGCAAGCGAACTAGTAACATCCCCACATCGTCTTCCATAACACTTTCCTTGTCGCCTGATGTCCATACCGTCGACCAGCTCCTTGCAATTAGAAGATCCTCGTTAGGCGCACGTTACTTCCACCCTTAAAGCACCTCATCATTAGGGCGATTTTCAGCCTCCCCTCGTGGCCTAGTCAGCTTGGGCGTCCCGCGGGGGTGGCGTCCTTCCCTCCAGACGAAAGGGAGCCATGCAAGGGAGTTTTGGCCTTAGTGTAGGTGTGGTTTAGGATGGTTTTGGGTGTGCTTTTTCTGCTCCGGTAATGAGTGTCGAGTTTAGCCACGTGAAGTTGAGTTAAACGCCGTCTTCCTCCTCCTCCTCCTGGGACGGTTGTGTGGAGGAGGAGGAGGAGGAGGAGGAACAGAAAGAGAAAGAAGAAGAAGAGAAAGAGAACATAAGAAGAACATAAGAACATAGAGAAACTGCAAGAGAAGACATGAAGGAAAAAGTGAAAGGAATAAATTGGGAGACTTAAAATTAGACAAGAAATCAAGGGAAAAAAAATTAACATAAGAACATAAGAGAAGAAAGAGGAGGAGTGGCAGGAGAAAAGAGAAAGAGGAGGAGGAGGAGGAGGAGGAGGAGGAAATAAAAGCGTATAGAAGAGGATTGGGAGTTGATTTTTTAGTAGTAATAGGAGGAAAAGGAGGAAGAGAAGGAGGAGAAAGAGAAGGAAGAGGAGGAATAGAGAAATGAGTGTTGAATTAAGATAATGAGAAAATAATACCAAAGAAAACGAGGTGAGAAAATATGAAGATAAAGAAATTGAGTAAAAGCATTCAAAGAGGAATAAGCAGAAAGAAAAATCACACTATACAGAAAAGAATCATAACACTACCGGAGATTTTTTTTTGCACACGCCTCCCGAAAAAAAAACCCATAATCCTTGAAAATGCATGAAAATCAGCCAACAGGAAAAAGAAACTCGTATCAGATGAAAGACGGTAATTGAAAACGTAATGATACCGGATGTTGTTTTTCCCTTTGACTCCGTGACGGGCGAAGTACCTGAGCGCCGTGCTGATTCAGGGCTGCGTGACGAAACTGAATCCACAGGTATACTCAGGTAAACTCCGAGGCACAGGTGTTGCTAATGACTTGATCTGCCTGTACCAAAAACGCTCCCTTTTTGCCTTACTAGAATTTGTGAAGTTTTCTATCGTTTTCCTTTCTCCTTTTCTTTCTTTTCCGTCTCCTTTTATTTTCTTATAAGGCACAGGTGTTGCTAATAACTTGATCTACCTCTGCTAAAACCGCTCCCGTGACAATCCCTTACTTTGTCTACAGAGGGTTTCTGAAGCTTCTTATCGTGTTCCTCCTTCACTGCACATTACAATCCAATCCCCTTCGCGTGAGGCAATAGGTGTTGTTAATGACTTGATCTACCTTTGCTAAAACCGATCCCGTGACAAGCCCTTCCTTTTTCTAGATAGGGTTTCTGAAGCTTCTTATCGTGTTCTTTCTTCACTGCACTTTACAATCCAATCCCCTTCGCGTGAGGCAATAGGTGTTGTTAATGACTTGATCTACCTTTGCTAAAACCGATCCCGTGACAAGCCCCTTCCTTTGTCTAGATAGGATTTCTGAGGCTTTCTTTATAGTGTTCCCTTCTCATCGCACTTTAGTATCCAATCTTTCTTTTTTCTACTTTTAAGCGTTTTGAGTGTCGTTCCCTCACCTTCATCACCCTCCATAAATCCCAAACCAGCCCTAGACTCGCGACCTTCACTTCCATAAGTCCCACAAACTTAACCAACCCTCAAAAAACAAACAAAAAACACTAGACTTGCATTTCCACTTGGGTTCCTTCAATCCTCGTGGAAATACAAGTTTAATCTCAGGTGTCTCATTTACCTAAAAAAAATTAACCCACCACGCGGACCTCCCAGGTGAAACAATTAACCCACCTGTTCCAGCGGTGCCCACCTCGCGTCCGTCCCGCCTCCAGGACTGGCTAATGAAACGGTTTCCGGGGCGGGGCGGGAACCTAATAGCTCGTCTCCCATTAGGTACAGTCCCGCGCTAACGAGAGCTACCTGGAATTGGTTTTCATGTTTTTTCCTCCTTTTTATTGCCCCCGCGAGATTGAGTTCAGGTGTGATGGATTATTAGGTAGCCTCGCCCGCGGCATCACCCTGCAGCTGTTGGGGCAAGAAGCGTCTGCGATGGAGTAGAGAGTGAGCGAAAACTAGATAGGATGAACGCTGATGCCTCTGAGTAGCGTATCCTTTTTAATCTCTTTTCATTTAGGTTCATGTACTGTGGTGGGCTGTACTTTACCTGTAGACGAAGAAGTATCTCCCTCCATTACAGAATAGGGAAAGAGCGAAAACATGATAGGGTGAACGTTGATGACTCTGAATAGCTTATCTTTTAATCCCTTTTCATCTAAGTTCATGCACTGTGGTTCGCCGTGGTGGGATTTGGATCGGTACTGTCTGACGCTTCCACTCCTCACCTCAACTACTTCAAAAGGCCGAAAAGGAGATCACTCGGATTTTAATGAGTGTTTCTTTAAGGTAAGGCACAGAAGAAGGATCAAACTACCTACCACCAGGGTCATAAAACTACCCAAGGAAATGACACAAACCCTTAAGAAAAACTTGTTAAATATGTGAGCTTGGGCACCGAAATGTTTAAAAATATATACATACATTTCGGCGCACAAGCACACACATTTAACAAGGCTTTCGTAAGAGTGTGTGTCATTTCCTTGGCTAGTTTTATGACCCTGGTGGTAGTTTGATCCTTCTTCTGTGCCATGACCTTAAATAAACACTCATTAAAATCCGATTCATCTCCTTTTAATATAGGCGTGGCGAGACGGGACGTACTAGTGTGTTTGGTAGATGATAAGGACGGTTTATAGGCCTTTGTTTATATAATTTACGAGTCTGGTTTTATTTGGTAGTAGACTCATTTTATTAAGCGGCTCCCTCACGCTACTTCCCTCACCTTCACCTTCGTTCTTCGTCTTCGTCTTCGCCTACATTCTCGCTTTCGCCTCTACTCCTGTCCCCTCCTGCGCTCTACTTCTAACGTTCTCTTTTACACTTTCACCCTCAAACGTATTCTATTCAACGTTCGTCTTCACCTACGCTTTGTTCTACGGTCGCCCTTACTCTCTCTCTTTTACTCTTTCACCTTCAAACGTTCTCTCTTCTACGTGCGCCCTTACTAACGCTGTCTTCCACGCCTTCCCAGTACTAACTAATGCTCTCTTTCATGATTATTAACTCTTCTGCATTCGCCCCAACTAACCCTCTTCTTCGTCTTCGCAATGCTAATGAACGCTTTCTTCTACGTTCTCTCTTCTATGCGCGCCCTTACTAACGCTGTCTTCCACACGATCGCAGTACTAACTAATTCTCTCTTCTACGATTATTAACTTCTGCATTCGCCCTAACTAACCCTTTTCTACGACTTCGCAATACTAATGAACGTTTCCTTCTACGTTCTCTCTAACATGCTCTCCATTACATCTTCGCCTTCGCCCTACAGAGAGTACAGGCGGCAAGGCGAGGCTGTGGCTGTCGTAGGCTAGAGGGGCGAGAGGTGTGGAGTGAGGGAGGCGAGGGGACGCAGGGTGTTGTAGGAGATAAGGACGATTTGGCTGATTTTACGCTGCCGGCCTCTATGGAAGGGAACATGAGCCAGACGCGGCGTGGCTCCTCGGGTTATGGTCCTCCTGCACGCCACGCCACGCCACGCCACGTCAGCCATACACGACCGACTGACTGACTGACTGACTCTTTCAGGCTGCATGCAAGAAGTGACTCGTTTTTTTTCTTTTTTTTCTTTACAGTAGAGGAAACAGTTCAAGGGCAAAAAAAGGAAACAATAATAATTAAAAAAAAAGCTCGCTACCTACTCCTCCCACACGAGTCAAGAGGAGTGGCCGAAAGATAGGTCAACTTTTGGAGGGTTTGTATGTATGTGTATTTAGCGACTCTTGGGCTGTGTGTGTGTGTGTGTGTGTGTGTGTGTGTGTGTGTGTGTGTGTGTGTGTGTGTGTGTGTTTGGAGGGGGGTGGGTAATGCGAGGGGTATGCTGTCTTGTTAGTGTTGGTCTGTTTTTAGGATAAGAGGAGGGATATCAAGGGCCGACTAAAGAAATAGTATACCATCCAAATACTGTTCCGTAATAGAAAATGGGAGTTGTCATTATTATTGGTATTTTAATTGTTATTGGGGAAGGAGAGAAATGCATGAGGTTGTGATAGCAGAGAGGGAACGAAGTAAAAAAAAAAATTGAATTCTAAGCCAAAAATAATATGAAGATCGTTCCAATCTTTTCTTTCACTCTTTATCCTCCTCCTCCTCTTCCTTCTCTTCCTTCACTTCCTCCTCCTCCTCCTCCTCCTCCTTCTCCTCCTCCACCACAGCCACTCCACAAGTAAAAAATAAAAGTTGAAATCTAAGACACTATCAATATAAATCTTTTCATTCTCTTCCTGTACTCTTACCTCCTCCTCCTCCTCCTCCTCCTCCTCCTCCACTGCCACTCCACAAGTAAAAAATAAAAGTTGAAATCTAAGACACAATCAATGCAAATCTTTTTTCTTTCTCTTCCTTTCTTATCCTCCTCCTCCTCCTCCTCCTCCTCCTCCTCCAAGCAATCACACGCAGAAAGTACTAATTTTCACTTTTAAATCCTGTCATTACGACTTGAATCGTTCTTCGTGCTACATAGGAATGTGTTCATAATGTGTCTGGGACCTTTTCTTCTCCCGTTTCCCACACCGTTTTCCTTCCTCCCCCTCCACCGCCTCCCCTCAGCTTATCTCCCTTCTCCTCCTTTCCTCATTCTCCTTCCTTCTCGTCTCTCCAATTTTTTTTCCTCTTTTTTACTCATTTTTCCCTTCATTCCCCTTCTTTCCCGTTTCCTTTTTTACTTTCATTTTTCCCTGTCTTTTTTCTTGATATCCTTTCCTTCCCTTTTTCCCCTCTTTTCTTTCCTTTAATTTTTGTTTTCTCCTTCCTAATTCCCTTTCTTCCCTTTCCTTTCCTCCTTCCCTCCACTCCTTTCTTATCGCTTCGTTTCCTTCTTATGTTTGCTTTTTTTTTATCATCCCTCTTTCCTCTCCATTTATGTTTTATTTTCTTTCTTCTTTTTCTTGGTGTCACTCCCTCTCTCCCTCACGTACGTACTCTCTCTCTCTCTCTCTCTCTCTCTCTCTCTCTCTCTCTCTCTCTCTCTCTCTCTCTCTCTCTCTCTCTCTCTCTCTCTCTCTCTCTCTCTCTCTCTCTCTCTCTCTCTCTCTCTCTCTCTCTCTCTCTCTCTCTCTCTCTCTCTCTCTCTCTCTCTCTCTCTCTCTCTCTCTCTCTTCCTGTTACAAAGTGTTTATTTTCTTATCTTTAATGCATTTTATTGAGGCAGATCACAACATTCAAAGATAAGAGAGAGAGTGTGTGTGTGTGTGTGTGTGTGTGTGTGTGTGTGTGTGTGTGTGTGTGTGTGTGTGTGTGTGTGTGTGTGTGTGTGTGTGAACGAACGCCCACTCAAAGGCTCATTGTCCTAATATTGACTGTGTAATAGTGTGTGTGTGTGTGTGTGTGTGGTCAGTGGGGTGTGTGGGAGCGTGTTTGCGTGTGTGTTACCTGGCGTGTCACGTGTCCCGGCCGCAGCAACACTCACCTGTTATTAACTCGAGGGAAACAAGCGGCGGGTCCACTCCTTTCACGTGAATCATTGCCTCACTGATTAGAGCAACGCAGCGGGCACGGGGCGGGGGCGAGGGGGGAGGGGGAGGGGCGGGTGTGTGTGTGTGTGTGTGTGTGTGTGTGTGTGTGTGTGTGTGTTGATATCAAGACCATTAGCTCGATATTTAGCAGCTGTAGCGGCACGTGTTTCCTTCTCGATTAATAACGCCAATGGTTAAGAAGAAAACGGAACGTGCTCGGGGAAGGGGAAAGTTGGTTGGTATCAAGATCATTATTTTTTTTTTACAACAAAGGAGACAGCTCAAGGGCCCAAAAAAAGGAAGCAATAATAAAAAAAAAGCCCGCTACTCGCTGCTCCTACAAAAAAGAATCAAAAGAGGTGGCCGAAAGAGAGGAAGATTAGCTCGTTATCATGCAGTTGTTTTGGCACGTGTTTACTCTTCGACTCATAACGCCATTGATGATGAATTGGCAGTGTGCTGGGGAAAACTCAAGACCCATTAGCTTAAAATCAAGTACTGGAAAACTTTTTTATGCTGAAATTGCAATGTGCTGGGGAAAACTCAAGACCCATTAGCTTGAAATCAAGTACTGGAAAACTTTTTTATGCTGAAATTGCAATGTGCTGGGGAAAACTCAAGACCCATTAGCTTAAAATCAAGTACCAGAACACTTTTTTATGCTGAAATTGCAATGTGCTGGGGAAAACTTAAAATCAAGTACTGGAAAACTTTTTTATGCTGAAATTGCAGTGTGCTGGGGATAACTTTAAATGAAGTACTGGAAAACTTTTTTATGCTGAAATTGCAGTGTGCTGGGGAAAACTTAAAATCAAGTACTGGAAAACTTTTTTATGCTGAAATTGCAGTGTGCTGGGGAAAACTTAAAATCAAGTACTGGAAAACTTTTTTATGCTGAAATTGCAATGTGCTGGGGAAAACTCAAGACCCATTAGCTTGAAATCAAGTACCAGAAAACTTTTTTATGCTGAAATTGCAATGTGCTGGGGAAAACTTAAAATCAAGTACTGGAAAACTTTTTTTATGCTGAAATTGCAGTGTGCTGGGGAAAACTTAAAATCAAGTACTGGAAAACTTTTTTTATGCTGAAATTGCAGTGTGCTGGGGAAAACTTAAAATCAAGTACTGGAAAACTTTTTTATGCTGAAATTGCAATGTGCTGGGGAAAACTTAAAATCAAGTACTGGAAAACTTTTTTTATGCTGAAATTGCAATGTGCTGGGGAAAACCTAAAATCAAGTACTGGAAAACTTTTTTTGTGCTGAAATTGCAATGTGCTGGGAAAAACATAAAATCAAGTACTGGAAAACTTTTTTATGCTGAAATTGCAGTGTGCTGGGGATAACTTTAAATGAAGTACTGGAAAAAAATTTATGCTGAAATTGCAGTGTGCTGGGGAAAACATAAAATCAAGTACTGGAAAACTTTTTTATGCTGAAATTGCAATGTGCTGGGGAAAACATAAAATCAAGTACTGGAAAACTTTTTTATGCTGAAATTGCTGTGTGCTGGGGAAAACTTAAAATCAAGTACTGGAAAACTTTTTTATGCTGAAATTGCAATGTGCTGGGGAAAACATAAAATCAAGTACTGGAAAACTTTTTTATGCTGAAATTGCAATGTGCTGGGGAAAACATAAAATCAAGTACTGGAAAACTTTTTTATGCTGAAATTGCTGTGTGCTGGGGAAAACATAAAATCAAGTACTGGAAAACTTTTTTATGCTGAAATTGCAATGTGCTGGGGAAAACATAAAATCAAGTACTGGAAAACTTTTTTATGCTGAAATTGCTGTGTGCTGGGGAAAACATAAAATCAAGTACTGGAAAACTTTTTTATGCTGAAATTGCAATGTGCTGGGGAAAACATAAAATCAAGTACTGGAAAACTTTTTATGCTGAAATTGCTGTGTGCTGGGAAAACATAAAATCAAGTACTGGAAAACTTTTTTATGCTGAAATTGCTGTGTGCTGGGGAAAACTTAAAATCAAGTACTGGAAAACTTTTTTATGCTGAAATTGCAATGTGCTGGGGAAAACATAAAATCAAGTACTGGAAAACTTTTTTATGCTGAAATTGCTGTGTGCTGGGGAAAACATAAAATCAAGTACTGGAAAACTTTTTTATGCTGAAATTGCTGTGTGCTGGGGAAAACATAAAATCAAGTACTGGAAAACTTTTTTATGCTGAAATTGCTGTGTGCTGGGGAAAACTTAAAATCAAGTACTGGAAAACTTTTTTATGCTGAAATTGCTGTGTGCTGGGGAAAACTTAAAATCAAGTACTGGAAAACTTTTTTATGCTGAAATTGCAATGTGCTGGGGAAAACTCAAGTACCCATTAGCTTAAAATAAAACAAGCACTGGAAAACTTTTTTAAGCTATTTGACAGTTGGTGATCACGAGTCCAGTACGTGATCACCCCGTTGCGAATTACTTTTGTTTTCTGTTTTTAGCTGGCTTTTGTTTTTCTGTTATGCCCTTGAGCTATTTCCATAGATGTAAAAAAAAGAAGACATGGACCGATAATTAGAGTGCGCAAGCAGCTTTGAAAGTCCTCTAATTTATCATCCCCGTCTTGCTTTTTTTTTTTACAGTCTGCATATTCTAAGGTAACGTATTTGTATGGCAAAGTGGAAAGACACTCGTATTAGCGTTATGTAGGCTCTGAAATTGATGCCCAGCTGTATTTTCTCCTTCCTGTGACAACGTTTTCACACTTAACAAAATATATGTCATCTTAAGACTCCCCTAATCACAATGTATAACTCATCATCAGACACCTTTGTAACTATAGTGTATTATAACTAACGAGCTTTTCAAGAGGGGAATATGAAGGCATTTTTCTAACCAAAATGTTCAACTCATTTTAAGACTCCCCTTCATAAAAATATATACCTAGTTTCAAAACACCCACCTAACCAAATATATAACTCTAAAATAATCACAAAAATATACCTAATTTCAAAACACCCACCTAACCAAATATATAACTCTAAAATAATCACAAAAATATACCTAATTTCAAAACGCCCACCTAACCAAATATATAACTCTAAAATAATCACAAAAATATACCTAATTTCAAAACACCCACCTAACCAAATATATAACTCTAAAATAATCACAAAAATATACCTAATTTCAAAACGCCCACCTAACCAAATATATAACTCTAAAATAATCACAAAAATATACCTAGTTTCAAAACACCCACCTAACCAAATATATAACTCTAAAATAATCACAAAAATATACCTAATTTCAAAACACCCACCTAACCAAATATATAATCCTTCTTAGCATCTTTTCCTGTACCTTCCTTGTATGAGCAGCGTTCTGTGGGCTTCTTGTTCTTTGCTTCGCTCTTCGCCTGCCTCCTTTATAGAAAATAGAAGAACATCGTTGCCTCGTTATCGTTGTTTATACGCCAGGAAATTCAGGTTTTCTTTTCTGGTACTGTCGTGTGCAACAGTGATGAGCAGCTTCCTTGTCCTCCTCCTAGTACTTGCGGCTTCATGAATTTAAATAACAAGGAGAAAATCAGGCGAGCACGTACGCATCGTTGCCCTGAGCGGTTGGTAATCATCTTCGTGGTGTTCAATTCTCTCACATTCCTGCCGATAACGCAAACCACGAAGAGAAGATTAAAATCGATATCGTCCGGGATGTCTTTACACCTTCTTTTATTCGTTTCTTTGCCTCAATCACGCACACGGACGCCATTACGAAACCTCAGCACGTCCGATTTTTTGTCCGTCCTCATTTAATTCTCCAAATATTATATAAATTACAGTAAGTCACCTTCAATTATGTGTTAATGTGTGGGGGGTGAGGATCATGAGAGGGAAGGGAGGGGGAGGGGGGGGGGGAAGGAAGTGGAGAGAAGCGGTAAGTGGAGGAGGAATAAAGAGGTAGGAAACGAGACCACCAAACCTTTCCCTTCTCCCCTCCCATCCTTTTCTCTCTATCTTTCCTCCTCCCTCTTCTATCATGCTTCTCTTCCATCTTGTCCTTCACCTTTCCCGTCTTTACTTATTCTCTTCCTTATTCCCCGTTATTTATTTTCTCCCCTTCCCTCCTCCTCCACTTTCTTTTTTATCCTTTCTCTGCCTTTCTCCCTCCCGTCATCCCCACCTGAGTTTCTTCATATCTCTTCCATCTCTCCCTTTCCCCTCTCGCATTCTTTTATCGCTGTTTTTCCTTCTTCCTCTTTCTTAACTTTTCCCTTAATACAACTATTACTACTACTACTACGTCTGCTATGGCTACTTTTACTAAAATTATTACTACTACTATTACTACTGCTACTACTGGTTCTTATACTACTACTACTACTACTACTACTACTACTACTACTTCTACTACTACGACTACAACTTACTATCACCACCATTACCACCACTACTACCGCGACCACCTTCACCACCCCTTATCACCCCCATTCCCTCCCCCCAACACCACCACAACCACTACATCCATCACCCCTATCCCCCCCCCCCTCCCCCAGCCACTCATACCTGTATCAGTAATCGAATTATGCTAATGACCCCGTGATTGGTCCTCGGTGGGCTTCCGGTGGTTGGGTTGGCGTTGACCCCGGCCGGGCCACGCCGTAACCCCGCCATTGTGTCGTGGAGGGCGAGTCGTCGTGGGGGGGAAGGGGGCGGGGAGCGCTGCGACCCTTAGAACAGTCTGTCAAGAAGGTATTTAGTCCTTGTTCTTAAACGTTGAAACACCTCAGTTCGTTTGTTTTTGAAGCCTCTCTAAAGTTGCTGGGATTTTCATGGACTGTTTTTGCGATGCTAGATATAGATTGACACGACTTATAAGCCATGGACATAAGAACATAAGAACATAAGAAAGCCTCTCGTAAAAGTTGCTGGGATTTTCATGGACTGTTTTTGCGATGCTAGATATAGATTGACACGACTTATAGGCCATTGACATACGAACATAAGAACATAAGAAAGCCTCTCGTAAAAGTTGCTGGGATTTTCATGGACTGTTTTTGCGATGCTAGATATAGATTGACACGTCTTATAGGCTATTGACATAAGAACATAAGAACATAAGAAAGCCTCTCGTAAAAGTTGCTGGGATTTTCATGGACTGTTTTTGCGATGCTAGATATAGATTGACACGACTTATAAGCCATGGACATAAGAACATAAGAACATAAGAAAGCCTCTCTAAAGTTGCTGGGACTTTCATGGACTGTTTTTGCGATGATAGATATAGATTGACACGTCTTATAGGCCATGGACGGGAAAATCACCAGTGAGAACCCGGCTAATCCTCTTTGTGGCCTTGGACACTAGTTGTATTGGGAGCCTTATACGTTTAAGAGTATGGACTTAAATCCTTCGCCACAACATGAGCCAATATGGAACCGATCTCAAATGTACGCGAATTTTACAGTTTTTATCGTTCATTCTTTTCAGTCTTCGCTTATTTTTCGACTTGCTGACCCTAAGTTATGTGCCTTATGAA
>NC_066563.1:9737375-9782375 GCF_024679095.1 Eriocheir sinensis
AAAAAAAGTAAAAAGATCCATATAATTGCGGGGCTTCGAGAGAAAAAGAGAATAATGGACCGTGTATGGACAACGACAAAAGGGACGAAAAGTAGGACGTAAAAAAAGTAAAGAATTGATTGGAACGGAATGAAAAGTGACAGATTGGAGAGAAAGATAGAAAGCCTGCATGTCTAACCACGAGCCTTGGAGATCAGCTTTCACTGCATATAGTTCCTTACCCTTCCCTTACCTTCCTTTAACTTTAACTTTACCTTCCCTTACCTTCCTTTAACTTTAACTATTACAAATCAAAAGTACCAGAAAATATCAACAACTACAGCAACAACGACAAATAAATAGCCAGAAAAAAGCGATAATATCCTCGATAAAAAAAATCGCATTCGACTCAAAATAACCACAAAAATTAGAAACACGAAATAAAACAAAGAAAAAAATATGAAAAATAAAATAAGACTAATGAAAATAAGGAATAAAGGAAAATAGACAACAAGAATCGTGAATTTTCAGCCTAATTATTGTGTTTACCACAATATGAAAATAAGAATAAGAAGAAAAATAAGAAATAAGAAAAGAAACAAGTAAAACAAACATCCCTACTATCACCACCACCACCACCACCAACAACAACAACAACAGCAACATAAACAAAAAAGAGGGTAAAAACGCTAATAGCCTCTCTAGGTAATTACATTCTCCTTAAAGTAATCAGTATTCACACCCGCCAACAAGCCCCCCCCACCCCCTACCCCCGGACGAGGAGATAACGCGTGATTACATTGATTCTTAACAGATAATTGGGGCTGATTGTTATAATGGAGTGTAATGTCCGAAGGGGGGGGAGGGGTAGTGGAGGGGGGGGGTTGGTAGGTGTGGTTGTGGTTGTGTTGGTCAGTGGTGGCGGTGAGGGTAGTGGAGGTGTGGGTAAGGAATGGTGGTAGGAGGTGACTGTGGTTGTGGTGGTGGTGGTGGTAGTGAGGATGGTGATGGTAGGGTGTGTGGTGAAGAAATGTGGGTGGTGATAGTGGTGGATGGTTGATAATGAGGGTAATGGTTGTGGTGGTAATGGATGGTGAGGGTGCTGTTGAAGGTGGTGAGGATGGTGATGGTTAAGGTTGACGTGAAGGAGTGTAGGTGATGATGGTGATGATGCTATTGCTGATGAACGTTGCGATGCTGGAGATGGAAAAGTAGGAAGAAGATTAGAAGGAGGAAGACACGGAGTGATGGATGATTATAGAAAAGATTGAGAAAACAGAAGAGAAAGAACAGCAGGAACATTAGGAGAAGAAAATTTATAGAGATGGATAAATGAATTGATATGTGAGGATTTTTTACTTTCATTCACATCGTAGGAGGAAGATGCGAAGTGATGGATGATTATAGAGAAGACTGAGAAAACAGAAGAGAAAGAACAACAGGAACATTAGGAGAAGAAAATTTATTGAGATGGATAAATGAATTGATATATTAGGAATTTTTACTTTCATTCACATCGTAGGAGGAAGATGCGAAGTGATGGATGATTATAGAGAAGATTGAGAAAACAGAAGAGAAAGAACAGCAGGAACATTAGGAGAAGAAAATTTATTGAGATGGATAAATGAATTGATATATGAGGATTTTTTTACTTTCATTCACATCATATTATCCAACAACAAAAGACATTGGGTCGAATTATAAGACATTTCGCCGCCCAAGAACACACATTTGACAAGGCTTTCGTAGGAGTTGTGGGCATTTCCAGGAGTACTTTTATGACCCTGGTGTTAGTTGACCCTTCCTCTGTACCATGAACCAAAGGAAACACTCATTAAAACTCGCCTGACACCTTCTTTAACCTTTAGAAATTGTTAATATGAGAAGCGGTAGTGTCTTTTAATACCAACCTGAATCTTCCTGTTACCTCATTTGAATATCTCTCACACTGTCCCTAACTTTCCCTAACTTTCCCTAACCTTTATTTACCTTTCATTACCTGTGCATATAATTTCCTACCCTTACTTTCCTATACCTTCTCTTACGATTCATAATCCTCCTATACATTTCCTTCCCCTCACTTACCTTCTCTAACTTTCCCTAACCTCTCTTTGCACTTATTTCCATACTCTCCTTTACCTTAATTAACTTTCTCTTGCAATTCCTTATTTTCTCCTACCTCGGCATACTTACCTCCCCTTACCTTTCCTTACCATAAATTAGCCTTTCTTTATACTCACATAATTTTCCTTACTCTTCCTTACCTTTCCTAAATTTCATGTAATTCCCCAGTAACAATGAACGAAGCATTACCGATGTTTTTGGTCGGTCTATATAGAAATTTTAACTCTCTCCTACTTTGCAACCTTATTCGTTTTGTGTCAATATTTATCCTAAAGTTTTCATTTATATTCTGTTTGTTTGTCACTTTTTTTTCTTTTTTTTTTCTTTACCCTCTATTGTCTTGCATTGTCTTATCTTGTTCTCTCTTTCCTCTCCTCTTCTCTCCACTAATCTTTCTCTCCACTCTTCTCTCCTCTTCTCTTTTCTTCTCTTTTCTCTCCTTCCCTCTCTTCTCCTCTCCACTAATCTTTCTCTCCACTCTTCTCTCCTCTTCTCTTTTCTTCTCTTTTCTCTCCTCTCCTCTCTTGTCCTCTCTCCTTTCTCTCAGCCCCTCTTCACCACCCATATCGTCATTCTTTTTATTTTCGACTATTTTGTATTAGTCTGTTTGTTTGTCCCTCTACCTGTCTGTCTGTATGTTTGTATGTTTGTATGTCTGCCTGTATCTGCTTACCGGTCTGTATGTCTCGAAACCTCACTCTGCCCCCTCTCCCCCCTCCCCCCCCTCTCCCAGGTAATTATTTGCTACCTGGGGCTAATTAACAGGTGTAATTACGGAGTCCCCAGGTGCCCCCCGACAAGGTTTTCCCTCGCCCCTCCTTCCCCTTCCTTCCTCAGACACGCTATTTTCCTCCCTCCTTTCCTGTCCCTCTTCGTTTTCTTTCCCTCCTTTTCCCTTCTATCCCACATTATCTCCTCCTTACCTTCGTCTGTTCCTCCTTTCCTCCCACTTCTCATTTTCCTTTCCTTCCATCCGTCATTTTCCCCTTTATCCCTTTCTCCTTTTCCCCTCACTACTTCTTACTCTCCCCTCCCTTTATTTCCTCTATTCCTTCCTCTTTTCTTTCCTTCTCTTTTTCCCTCTTTCCCACCCTCCTTCACACATCTTTCCCTTCATCTTTTCCTCCTCTCCTCATCTTCCTTCTTTCCCCTCCTCTCTTTCATCCTTTTCCGCTACTCCTTCTTTCCCTTCTTTCCCATTCTTTACCTTCCTTGTCTGTCTGTTTCCTTTTACTATACATGTGCTACTCTGCGTTTCTTTCTTCATTTGTTTTCTTTGCTCACATACCCCAGATAGATGGATAGATAGACAGATAGATAACATAGATAGATAGATATATAGATAAATTTATAGTGTACGTAATTTGAGTTGTTTTACTTGTCCAATTTGATATTTGTGTAGATATTCTTATTGTTCTTGTTCTTGTTCTTTTTGTTCTTGTTCTACTACGTTGTTAAGATACTGGTCATTTCTCGTGTGTGTGTGTGTGTGTGTGTGTGTGTGTGTGTGTGTGTGGCCTCAGCAGGTACACACGCACACCTGAGGAAGCAGGAGCAGCAGGTAAGGCAGCAGCTTCTTGCCCTCCTTACCCCACCCCCTCTTAACCCCCTCCATACCCCCCTTCCTCCCCCCCTCCGCTCCCTAATGGCCGCAGAATTCGTCATAGTGTTTCTTTCCTCCCTCTGGCATGCTCCTCCTCCTCCTCCTCCTCCTCCTCCTTCTTCGTGTCTTCATAATCGTATTTTTTCCTCCAATCATCTGTTCTTTCGATCTTCATTTTCCATCAAACTGGTATTCATTTACTGCATTATTTCTCCTCCTCCTCCTCCTCCTCCTCCTCCTCCTCCTCCTCCTTCTCCTTCTCCTTCTCCTTCTCCTCCTCCTCCTCCTCCTCCTACGGTTGCCTCTTTTCACGCCCGTTCCATATGAGGCTCATCATTCCCATAACTATTTTTAGGAAGCCTTCATTAGAGGGCTTAATTAGGGCCTGACGGATGACGGAGTGGCGGGCCGAGCAGATGGCTGACTGGATGACGACATGACTCACTGGCTATGGATCTGGCTGGCTTGGTGGATGACTGACAGACTAGAAGACGGAATCGATGGTTAACTTAATGTCTAGCTTGCGTAGTGGATGACTGGATGACTGATTAGGAAACAATGCCGCTATAGTTAACTCAATGTCTGGCTAGCATAGTGGATGAGTGGATGCTTGACTGACTAATTTGGAGACAGAATCGCTGGTAGGCTGAATATTTGGGTTGCTTGATGACTGTGTTAGTGGATGAGCAGATGGTTGATTGGATGAGAACATGTCTTTTCTTCACGTCTTGCTGGGTTGATGGCTGAAAAAAAAAGAATATGTAGTTGAATTTTGGTTTGATTTTTCTTTTTTTTTACAACAAAGGAGACGGCTCAAGGGCAAGAAAAAGTGTAAAAAAAAATTAGGCCAGCTACTCACCGCTCCCAATGACCGATAAGGCGAGACTGGTTAACTAAATGGTTCAATGGCTGCGAATATATATTGATGTATGGTTGAATGGTTGATAAGGTAGCTGATTCAATGACATGATGGCTGGTTTGCTCTCTACTTGTCTATTTTGTAATGGTTGAAAAATAGAGATGGGTTGATGCATGGGAGGATGGTTGGGTGATTGGTTGACTGGCTGAATGGATGACACGAAGACTGGCTGACCTGGTTGACTGCATAGATAGATAGTGATGATAGATTGAGAGATAGAAAAGAATAAGTGACTATTTTTCTCGCTGACTTTCAATTAATACAGGAAAGGAGGAAGTTCAGTGGCAAAAAAAAAAGAGAAACAGAAAAACACGATGGTTGATTGACTGAAGGATGAATAGATAGGTGAATAGATGGATAGCTGGATGAATGAATAGATTAAATTAATTGACAGATGGGTTGCTGAAATATTATATGGCAAAACGAAAGGGAAACAGAAGACCTCTATAATTGATTGAAAGATGGAAAAGTGAATCGGTGGGTGAATAGATAGATAGATAGATGGATGGATCAGATGAATTGCTAGATGGTTGAAAGTCTAGTTATTGCACGGCTGAATGACTCCCTTAATGAACAGACTCTCTCAACCACAGGCGCCCTAATAGGACACCTGTTTCGCTGTGTTGATGGCTCCTGAATTTCTGTCTCGCTGTCTGATTGACGGAGCGACTACGAACGAGCCGATGATTGACGCGCTGATTGATTTACAGATGAAGTTAATGAGTGACTTGCTTACCTGCTTGCTCGCTGGCTCCAGGTGTGACGGCGGCTCAGAGTGGACCAGGTGACCGCGGTATTCTGGTGATATTTGCGACTTTTTTTGCTTCTTTTACTTTCATTTCTTATTTTTTTCTTTCTTAGCTTTTTTTAAATTTTACTATGTTGAAATTTTATGGTTTTTATTTTTATTATGTTGAAGTTAATTTGATTTTTATTATGTTGAAATTATTTATTCTCACTTTTTTCCTTTTTTTTTCTGTCTTACTTATCCTGTTTATTTACTTTTTTTTTATAGTTTATGTTCATTGTTGTTTTCAAATTTGTTACTTTTACTTACTTTTCTCTCTCTCTCTCTCTCTCTCTCTCTCTCTCTCTCTCTCTCTCTCTCTCTTTTTATATTTTATATATTTTCTCTCTCTCTCTCTCTCTCTCTCTCTCTCTCTCTCTCTCTCTCTCTCTCTCTCTCTCTCTCTCTCTCTCTCTCTCTCTCTCTCTCTCTCTCTCTCTCTCTCTCTCTCTCTCTCAACCATTTCATTTGAGTTCACATTTCTCACATTCCATCATTTTTTCATCCACATACTCCCTCCTTTCTCTCCCTCTCTCCCCTTTCTCTCCCTCCCTCCTTCTCTCTCCTCTAGCCCCATCCTTTCTTCTGACTCTTTAACCCCTTTCTCCCCCTTCCCCCTTCCCCTTCCTCCCCCTCCCCCCCTCCTTACGTGGCCACAGACGGTCAGCGAAATTCCGATTAGGGCGTGAAATTGGGGCCGCCAACCTTTTATTAACCAGTGAACACAACATTCACCAATTTTGCCTTCCTAATTGAGGCTAATGCTTAATCTTTTCTCTCCTGGTAAGAGGCATAACTCATCTCCGTGGGGCTACGTGGAGGAGAAGAGGAGGAGGTGGAGGGTGGAGGTGGAGGTGGTGATGGTGGAAGAGGTGGAGAAATATGTCGTGGTGGTCTTTGTAACGGTCACTCCTAATGGTATTTGTAGTGTTGGAGGAGGAGGAAGAGGAGAAGAAGAAGAAGAAGAAGAAGAAGAAGAAGAAGAAGAAGAAGATGAAAAAGAGAGATGGTGATGATGATAATGATTAAGAGTGAGGAGGAGGAAAAGGAGGATTAAAATTGAGGAGGAGGAGGAGGAGGAGGAGGAGGAGGTGTTAGTGGAAAGAGGTGAAGGAAGGAATAAGTCTTGGGTGGATGTCTTGGTGATGATGGCGGCAGTGGTGAGTGTGGTGACAGACAGACAGACAGACAGACAGACACACTCACACACACAAAAAAAAGCAAAAAAACATGACAATTGACGAAACTGGTTATCAATTTGACCTTGAATCGTCACACCCTCAACTTACCTCCGGGGGGGGGTTGAGAGAGAGAGAGAGAGAGAGAGAGAGAGAGAGAGAGAGAGAGAGAGAGAGAGAGAGAGAGAGAGAGAGAGAGAGAGAGAGAGAGAGAGAGAGAGAGAGAGAGAGAGAGAGAGTAATGGGAGTTGGTGGGGGGAGGGGGGGGGGGGCAGGCTTTTGTCGATAGGTAGTACATTAAAATTAAAGTAACAAGTAACTTGACTAAACACCTTGGGGGAACATGTTATTGGTTCCCGTTTTAGCATATCTTTTCCCGTCCGTTTTTTGTCCTGTTTTATCCCACTCGACTTATAATACTTTTTCGTTTCTATTTTAGCCCTTTTCTTGTCCATTGGGTGACCTGTCTCTGTCTTATTTTTGTTTTATATTTTGTTCTTTTTTTTTGGCCTGTTTCGACTTGCAATTGATTTTTGTCCCTGTTGTACCATGCTTTTTTTTTTATCATATTCAGCTTCTTTGGGTTTGAAGTTTAGTACTCACCACCATTAGACCGAAATCCCTTACTGTTTGAGAATTCTTTCGCTTTAACTCTACCAACACACACACACACACACAAAAGGAAAATTATAAAGACGTCCAAGAGTGTTTTTTTTTGTTTGTGTGTATTATTTCACTACAACCTTCATGTCTAATATTCACCAACATGAAACTGAAATCCCGTGATATCTGAGAATTCTCCAGTTTTATCTCTACCAACAAACACAAAATGATAAAGACATGCAGGAGTTTTTTTTTGTGCGTGTGTGTTAATTTACTGCAATCCTCGAGCGTGGTCTAAATACGTGCAAGTGTTCGTAGGAATATTATGAAGAGCAGATTACGTCGGTGTTTAAGTATGCTGAAAACAAAATCGTAATGTGTTTTTGTGTTCAGTAATATGCATGTGGTAAACCTCAACATTTTTCATGGCGCAGATAAAGGATGATTGTAAATGGCGCCTAGGAACGCTAAATACCGCTGATGTGAGCCTCGGCGCTTCCTGGTGTGTGTGTGTGTGTGTGTGTGTGTGTGTGTGTGTGTGTGTGTGTGTGTGTGTGTGTTATATCATCCTGTCTCCTTTCATGTCCTACCTCCCTCACACACTCTCTAACAAACTCCTTACATTCCTTATTCCTCTCTCCTCCCTCCCTCTCAATATACTCCTCCCCCATTCCCTCTTTTCCTTTCCTTCTCTACATCCTACCTTCCCTCCACATAGCAACTCCATCTCTCCTTCCTTTCTTCCCTTTCAACATACTTCTACCCAATCTCTTCCCTCCATTTACTTAGCTCCCTCCAACCCTCCCGAAAGTGCTCCATCTTACCCTCCTTTCTTATAGTAATACCATCTTTCCTTCCCTTTCTTCCTCTCTTTCAACGTACTTTTCCCCCATTCCCTCCTTCCCTTTACTTATCTCTCATACCCTACCTCTCTAGCACTTTCCTTCCTCCCTCAATCTCTCCATACAGTGCTTTCATCTCCTTTGTTTTATTCCCTCCCTCTACCTCAATATACTCCTCCCTTATTCCCTCTTCCCCTTCACCCCTCTCTCTCTTACCCTACCTCTCTTTAATAGCTTCCTTCTTCCCACCCTCCCTTCTTAAAGTACTTCCATCTCCTTACCTTCCAAGCTTCTTTCCTCATATTGATGGCCTGTAAATGCTGTCCCACCGAAGAAACCAAACAAGATAGATAATGAGACACGCCCCCGCGCGGCCAAAACACACACTGGGAAGCTGCAAATCGCGACGAGCACCCAGGGTCGAGGAAGGGAAAGCACATTACCTATTAGCTAAGGTCCTGCGTCTCCCCCAGGGGCCGCTGCGAGCCACGGGGGACAAAAAGTGTGCCCAGTGTGTGGTCCCCGTCACCCGTGGCTAAGAGGGCATCGAGTGATTGAAGGAACGAAGAAAGAAAGGATGGATAGAGGGGAAGGAGGAGGAGAGAGAGAGAGAGAGAGAGAGAGAGAGAGAGAGAGAGAGAGAAGCAGAGAAAGATTGATAAGGTGAAAGGAAAAAGGAAGAAAGAGAGAGAGGAAAGTATGCACAGGAATGACAGAGAGAGAAAGAAATAGAGAGAAACAGAGAAAATTTGAGAGGGTGAAAGGAGAAAGGAAGAAAGAGAAGGAGGAAAGCATGTACACGAATGACAGAGAAAGACAGAGAAATATGGAGAGGGTGAGAGCCAGACAGACATAAGATAGACAGCTAGAGACAGATAGATGAACAAAATGACTATCAGACAGGAAAAGACAAGACATAAAGCAAGGAAATAAAAGGAAAAAAAAAGAAAACACGAGCCAATCTTTCCTAACGTGACCTTTGGCCCCTCACACACCTGCGCCGCGTCGTCTCACCTGTGGTCAGCCTCGGCAGGTGTTCATCTACCCCTTTTATGGCCCTGGGAGTGTTTTAGGGGTAGTGGGTAATTTTAAAGGGGGTAAGTAAGGGTTCGCGGATTGATTTACTTCGCCTTCATCATCTCCATTACCTCTCATCATCATCATCATCATCATCATCATCATCATCTTTATCCGTACAAGTGTTCAGGGTTGCTTCTAACAGGTTCGCAAAATGTTCGCTTAATCTGTAAGTGTTTTTGGTAAGTTCATTTGTTTTGTATATATTAAAATTCTCTCTCTCTCTCTCTCTCTCTCTCTCTCTCTCTCTCTCTCTCTCTCTCTCTCTCTCTCTCTCTCTCTCTCTCTCTCTCTCTCTCTCTCGAACAGAGAGAGAGAGAGAGAGAGAGAGAGAGAGAGAGAGAGAGAGACGAATATACATACACACTTACAGACAGACAGGCACATAGGTATTTTCCAAGCCTCGCCGCGTACTTCCAAGTCTCGCCTCACGCTCCTCTGCCCTGATGACGGGGACTGAGGCGCTGCATTGGCTATGGGACGCTGGAGGCGGGATGACCACTGGCGTCCGTCACAGGGGCAGGGGAGCGGGAGGAGTAAGCGGGGAGACTGACAGGCAGGCGGTAAGCGAGGCAGAGAGGGATAGAAGAAAGAATTGGACTGAGATGAAGGAAGAAGAGAGGCTGTATTGAAGAATGGAGACAGGAAGGAGGAGGAAACGGTAAGACTGACAGTTAAGCGGAAGAACAGTAATGTGAGGAAGGAGAGGAACACTGACATGGACGAAGGGAGAAAAATGCTGTAGGAAAGAATACAAACGAGAAAAAAAAGAGAGAATAGGAAGAGAGTGGACAGACTTAGCCACGACAGTTGATAAGAAGTAATAGTATAGAGTAGGAAGATTATGGGTAAAAAAAAGGGATATATGAGGTACTGGAAAGATAATATGGTGAGGGAAATGAAAACAATACAATGAGAGATACAACGGGCTAGATTACGAAATATGTTAAGTATAAGACAGCAAAGAAGTAATAGTATAGAGTAGGAAGATTATTGCTAAAAAAAGGGATATAAGGTATTGGAAAGATAATGACGGAAATTGTGAGAGAAATGAAAACAATACAATGAGAGATACAATGGACCAGATTACGAAATATATTAAGGATACATGAACGGAAACAAGACGAAAACAAAGATGAAAATATGCTAGACAGTTAAGACAGTGAAGAAACGATAAACAAGTAAGAAATTTTAGATACAATGCGATAAGATACATTTTTAAACTGTGTCTCATCTTCAGGGGTTAAAACTTTACTTGCTATCACTTAAAACTCCATGACTTAAGCAATGATGAGGCGTGTAGGAATGCATGAGAGTGAAGGTTTTTTTTTTTGTGTGTGTGTGTGTTATCGCGCTCACATCCACAATTGCCATTTGAAGCGTGTATTTATCTGATTTAAGTGGTTGTACTGCGTCGTTTTGTGTTTTGTCTCCCCTGCAACGCCTCCACTCTCTCATGTATTTCCACCTTCGCCTGACGTTGCTTGCTGCTCCTAAGGTCATGTGGTATTTATCAAACACTTTTTTTTTATGTACAATTGCTTCCGAGTACTCGTAATAAGTGTGATTACCGCCGTTTATTGCGTTACTGATGATGATAAAAGAGAACGACAATAGATGGCGCTGGTCAGAGGTGAACTTGGGTTGGTTACTTTCTTCTCCTCTTGTTCCTCCTCCTCCTAATCTTCTTCTTTCTCCTCCTCTCTTTTGCTCCTTCAATCTCCATCTTCATTTGCTGTTCCCTTCTTCTCTTTTGCTTCTTCCTACTTTCTTTCTTCTTCTCCTCCTCCTTCTCCTCTCTTTTTCTTCTGCAATCTCCATCTTCGTTTGCTTTTGCCTTCTTCTCTTCTGCTATTTCCTACTTTCGTCCTTCCATTCCCTATTTTCCTTTATTTTCATCCATGTCCTATTCGTCTTTCTTCTTCTCTTTTTGATTTTCTTCAGACTTTGTTTTCTTTTATTTCTTTTAGTCTCTCTCTCTCTCTCTCTCTCTCTCTCTCTCTCTCTCTCTCTCTCTCTCTCTCTCTCTCTCTCTCTCTCTCTCTCTCTCTCTCTCTCTCTTCGTTCTTTTCATTTTTCGCCCTTTTCACTCCTATTTCTCTTCTTCCTCCTCCATTTCCTGTTGAAGAAAAAAATATATATTCTTTTCCATCTCCACTTCCTTCTTCGATCAGTTTTGTCAGTTTTGATGGTGCATAATACTGTCTTTTGGTTCATTGTTATCTAAGTTATTCTTCTTCTTCCTCTTTGAACTCCATTTCCTCTTCAGTAATCTATCGTTCTCTTCCTTCTCCACTTCCTTCTCCACCGTTTATCAGTTCAGTCAGTGTTGATGGCGCATAATATCGTCTTTTGCTCGATATTACCAACCTCATTCTTCTTCCTCTTCCTCCTCTCCTTATCACTTGCTCTTCCTATAACTTCCAACACTCATATATTCACGTTCGAGTCAATTGTGATGGCTTGTGATTGTTTTTTTTCTTCTTGTCATTTGCGATCAACCACCATCTCCTCCTTTTCCCCCATCTCCTTCTCCTCCCTCATCACTTGCTCTTCCTTTAACTTGCAATGTTCATATTCGCCTTCAAGTCAATTGTGATGACTTGTGATAGTTTTTTTTTTTCCTGTCATTTGCCATCAACCACCATCTCCTTCTCCCTTTCCCTCCCTTCCTCCTTCTCTTCTCTCTCCTCCTCCTCCTCCTCCTTCACTCTTATCCACGGTTCAGTCAGCTTTGATGGTCTGTAATATTGTCTCTCTCTCGTATTACCTCCATTAAAGCCGTCAATGGTCTCGTAATCTCCCGTCCCTTCACGCCTTCACGAATGCCCTTGCCATACCTCCATCCCGCCCCGGTAGCCTAAGTAGCCGGGTGGGAGGGAGAGAGGGAGAGGGAAGAAGGGGAGGAAGAGGAGGGGTGTGTCAAGGTGGAAGGAATTCACATCAAGGCATGAAATCGACTTTTGTGGGCTGGAGTTTTGTTGGAGAGAGAGAGAGAGAGAGAGAGAGAGAGAGAGAGAGAGGGAGAGGGAGAGGGAGAGGGTAGAGTTGCCGTTTGCCTCAAGACTCTGGTTAGTGTTCTCAGACTTGTCCACCTTTCACATTTTACTATTTCCGAAGGCCAAAATGGAGATGAGTCGGGATTTAGTGAGTGTTTTCTTAGGTTCATGGTACAGAAGAAGCGTCACACTACCACGTGGGTCATAAAACTATCAATGGAGATGCCCACAACTCCGACGAAAGCCTTGTGAAATGTGTGTGTGTGCCTGAGCGCCGAAATGTGTACGAATATGACCCTTTAACTTTGCTCTTTGTATGGTATTTAGGATAAGTTACAACTGTCTCACTATTTCTCTCAGCCAAGTATTTGCGTTTCATTTTTTTTTGTATCGCTTTCCTCCGTTTGGGAAATTATTCAAGCTGCTACAAACCTTTCCTTTTGGTCATATTTTCATGTTATACAATACAATACAGCTCCTTTCACGCTTGTATGCCTGCTTAATAATGGGTTATGTATCGTCATTCTTGGTGTGGGAGAACGTAATACAGCTGCCATTGCTTCAAGACTCCTCACTCCTTTCGTCCCCATCCAGCCATTCTCTTATCTTTGCGTTCAGCGGCATTTGGGATGAAGTTCAACTGCCCTAAGGATTTTTTGTTTATGGTGAAGGGCTTTTGTATTCTTGCTCCGGTTTTTCTGGTGGGAGAACGTAACACTCAAACATACTTTTCGTTCCCGTTTCACTCCTGCCGTATTTTCCTGTGTAGCGGTGTTTGAGATTGAGTTCAACTGTCCTAATTATTACATTTATATGACAAAGAGCTTTCATGTCCTTGTTCTTGGTTTTATTGGTAGGACTAAAGGTAATCTCTCTGGTCCTCCTTACCGTATTTTCATGTTAAGTCTCATTTGGAATAAACTTCACCTAATCTAACGCTAAGGTGTATAATATTTCTGCGGGTTCTGGCATTCTTGTCCTCGGTAAATTTAGTCGAGTTTCTGGTTCGGTTTATCTAGTCGTGTCAGCTTAAACGGGTATCCCAGGGAGTAAGTATTAGCGGGCTTTTTTTCACATTTGTTACCTTTTTTATGCCCTTGAACTCGCTCCTCTTCTGTAAAAAAAAAAAAAAATGATGGAGTCGGCTTAAGGTCGCTTCTGTAACCTGTCCGTGCATACTATCTTGTCATTACAATATATTAATTCTCGGTGCGTCCCTTTAAATGAACCTCACCTTGGACAAGCATACAGGTGAGAGGAGAAGGCATGGGAGAGAATGAGTTGAAGGTGGAGGAAGGGAAGTGGAAGAGTGCTTGCGAGTGGAAGAAATTGTGGAGGTGGATGAAGTTAGCAAAGAAGAGAAAGAGCAGGGAAGGTGAGATCTGGTTCATGCTTAGAATAGTAGAAGGTAGAGAAAGGGAAGGGGAAGAGTGATTGATGGTAGAGAGGGGAAATACGGGTAAGTGGACGAGGTTAGGAAAGAAGAGGACGAATGGAGAAGATGAGAATGGGTTGATTTGTGATGGAAATGTAGAAGGTGGAGAATGGGAAGTGGAAGAGGGGAGTGCTGATGGTGGAAGGTTGGGTGGAAGGTGGATGAGATTGGGAAGGATGAGGAGAAAAAGGGAAAAAGAGAATATGTTGTAAGTGTGAATGAAAATCGAGGAGGAAGAGAAGGAGAAGGAGGAGAAGGAAAACGAGGGAGAAGATGAGACAGGAAGAAAAGTAGAAAGAGGGAGAAAGTGAGAGAATGAAAACGAAAAATACGCAATGAAAATAAGAGTGAGAATAATCAAAGGAGGAGGAGGAGGAGGTGGAAGAGAACGTGCGAGATGGTGAGACAGAGAAAGAGAAGTAAGAAAACAGGAAAGTGAGAGAATAAAACAGAAAAAAATACGCGAAGTCTTATGAAGCATTTATTGTGCCGTTGTAATTTTCAGTTGAGTGCATTATTGCAGTTTTGTACACATATAATCATTTTCTTATCAAATGTTATATATCTTAACGCTCTCTTTGGTACACACTCATTTTCATCTCAAGTATCATGTCTTAAAGCCCTCTTATTTTCCTTTACATTCGTTCATCTTCATCTCATGTATCATATCTTTCAGCCCTCTTTTTCTCCCTTACACACATTCATTTTCATCTCAAGTATCATATCTTTCAGCCTTCTTTTTATCCTTTGCACACATTCATTTTCATCTCAAGTATCATATCTTTCAGCCTTCTTTTTATCCTTTGCACACATTCATTTTCATCTCAAGTATCATATCTTTCAGCCTTCTTTTTATCCTTTGCACACATTCATTTTCATCTCAAGTATCATATCTTTCAGCCTTCTTTTTATCCTTTGCACACATTCATTTTCATCTCAAGTATCATATCTTTCAGCCTTCTTTTTCTCCCTTATACTCATTCATTTTCATCTCAAGTATCATATCTTTCAGCCTTCTTTTTCTCCCTTATACTCATTCATTTTCATCTCAAGTATCATATCTTTCAGCCTTCTTTTTATCCTTTGCACACATTCATTTTCATCTCAAGTATCATATCTTTCAGCCCTCTTTTTCTCCCTTACACATTCATTTTCATCTCATGTATCATATCTTTCAGCCCTCTTTTTCCCCTTACACACATTCATTTTCATCTCAAGTATCATATCTTTCAGCCCTCTTTTTCCCCTTACACACATTCATTTTCATCTCAAGTATCATGTCTTTCAGCCCTCTTTTTCTCCCTTACACATTCATTTTCATCTCAAGTATCATATCTTTCAGCCCTCTTTTTCCCCTTACACACATTCATTTTCATCTCAAGTATCATGTCTTTCAGCCCTCTTTTTCTCCCTTACACATTCATTTTCATCTCAAGTATCATATCTTTCAGCCCTCTTTTTCTCCCTTACACCCATTCATTTTCATCTCAAGTATCATGTCTTTCAGCCTTCTTTTTCTCCCTTACACCCATTCATTTTCATCTCAAGTATCATATCTTTCAGCCCTCTTTTTCTCCCTTACACCCATTCATTTTCATCTCAAGTATCATATCTTTCAGCCCTCTTTTTCTCCCTTACACCCATTCATTTTCATCTCAAGTATCATGTCTTTCAGCCCTCTTTTTCTCCCTTACACCCATTCATTTTCATCTCAAGTATCATGTCTTTCAGCCCTCTTTTTCTCCCTTACACCCATTCATTTTCATCTCAAGTATCATATCTTTCAGCCCTCTTTTTATCCTTTGCACCCATTCATCTTCATCTCAAGTATCATATCTTTCAGCCTTCTTTTTCTCCCTTACACACATTCATCTTCATCTCAAGTATCATATTTTTCAGCCTTCTTTTTCTCCCTTACACCCATTCATTTTCATCTCATGTATCATATCTTTCAGCCTTCTTTTTCTCCCTTACACACATTCATTTTCATCTCAAGTATCATATTTTTCAGCCTTCTTTTTCTCCCTTACACCCATTCATTTTCATCTCATGTATCATATCTTTCAGCCTTCTTTTTCTCCCTTACACACATTCATCTTCATCTCAAGTATCATATTTTTCAGCCTTCTTTTTATCCTTTGCAGTCATTCATCTTCATCTCTAGTATAAAATCTCTGAACTCTCTCTTCCTTTCTCTCTCATTTTGCGGCAAACGTTAATGCTAAAGAGAAATAAATACACAGGCTATGACATATCCCAACCGTCTCTTTCTCTATTTCTTTACGCAAAAATTTCAATCTCAAGTGTAATATATCTCAACCCTCCTTCTCTCTCTCCTTGCACACTAATTTCAATCTCAAGTGTAATATCTAAACCCTCCTTCTCTATTTATTTACACACTAATTTCAATCTCAAGTGTAATATCTCTCAACCCTCCTCTATCTGTCCCCTTTTTTCTGCAGACGTGAATGTTGAAAGAAAAAGAAGAAAAAAAACTCAGACTGTATATTAAGGCCAAATTGTTATGTATGTATGTCAGGTTGCAGCGGAGTGAGTGGCGCCTGGAGACTGGTTTTACGCCTCAACCAGTTCCCGCAAGTGTCCGCCGTTATCATAAACTTGTTGGCGTCGTATCCGCGGCGCCGCGATGAACAAGCTGCAACATTATGGTATCGGCGAGGCAATTAATTAGCAAACTCTTAATTGATGGTCCGCTGCGACGAGACTTGAGCAAATTAACGTTTTTTTTCCCCTCAAGGACCCAGAATCGACTCACCTGGTATTTTAATTTCACTTCTCTTTTAAGTGAGGTCGAAAGAATGGTGAGCTTTTCTGTCTTGAGTTTGGTGTTAAGTGTGTTATCGATAACATGTAACCAAACTTTGCAGCTGTCTGTGAGTCTTGTCCCGATACCTTGCCTCCACACTAAGCAATTTACTTGTTCTCTTCCTTTCTTCCTTATTCTTTCTTTCTGTTTTAAATCAGCTAATTGGTCCACTTTTCAACATTTAATTTGCTGTGTCAGTGTTATCGATACTTAGCAACATGACCGAGCTGTTTTACTTTTTTTTCCCCGCAAGGACCGAGAACAGACTCCTTCATTTTTATCGAACTTTTTACACGAAATCAATTAAATGATCTACTTTTTTTACATTTAATTTGTTGTGTAAGTGTTATCGATACTCCGCAACCAGACTGAATAATTTTACTTTTTATTTTTCGTCCGGGACCCAGAGCAGATTCTCTCGCTATTTTGACTTAACTTCTTCAGCTAAATCAACAAAATAGTTCTCCCTTCTACCTTGAATTTTTCGTGTAAATGTTGTGTCGATACTTTTCAACCAGACTGAATAATTTTACTTTTTATTTTTCGTCGAGGACCCAGAGCAGATTCTCTCGCTATTTTGACTTAACTTCTTCAGCTAAATCAATAAAATAGTTCTCACATCTACCTTGAATTTTTCGTGTAAATGTTGTGTCGATACTCTTCAACCAGACTGAATAATTTTACTTTTTATTTTTCGTCGAGGACCCAGAGCAGATTTTCTCGCTATTTTGACGTAACTTCTTCAGCCAAATCAACAAAATAGTTCTCCCTTCTACCTTAAATTTTCCGTGTGAATGATGTGTCGATATCTCTCCACCAGACTGAGCAATTTTATCTTTTTACCTCAAGGACCCACAGCAAATTCCTTGTTATTTTACCTTACCTTCTTTAGCCAAATCACTAAAACTGTTTTCCCTGCTATCTTTAACTTCCTGTGTAAGTTGTGTCGAGACTCCGCAACGAGTTTGAAGGAATCATATTTTTTTCCTCCCGAACCCGGAAACGTTTGGTTTATTCTTATATTGAACGCCCACTTTCCTCTCCTAAATCTGCTATGTAACTGCTGTCTTTCATTTTTATTCCGCTCTTTTAGTTCATCATCTTCATTTGTACAGTAAAAATAGCAATACTGAATGCCCACTTTCCTCTCCTAAATCTGCTATGTAACTGCTGTCTTTCATTTTTATTCCTCTCTTTTTGCCCATCATCTTCATGTGTACAGTAAAAATAGCAATACTGAATGCCCAATTTCCTCTCCTAAATCTGCTATGTAACTGCTGTCTTTCATTTTTATTCCGCTCTTTTAGCTCATCTTCATTTGTACAATAAAAATGGCAATACTGAATGCCCAATTTCCTCTCCTAAATCTGCTATGTAACTGCTGTCTTTCATTTTTATTCCGCCCTCTTGGCTCATCATCTTCATTTGTTTATTAAAAATGGCAATACTGAACAAATTTTAGCGTAAGTTTTCCATTAAAGACGTTGGCTAATATCTTTGTCTTAAAATTGCCTTGTCAGTGTTGTCTTTCATTTTAACTTCCTCTTCGTAGCACAGTATCCTGACTCGTGTGAGGACAGTGGTAATAACAACAATATATTACTTTTCCAATAGAATAAGAAATGGTCCACTCCTCAATCATAATTTGCTATCTAATTGTTATATTTTGTCTTAGTCATTACAGTGTATAGCTCGTAGTTCATGGTCATTAATTTGTAAGATAACAATCGACGTTTATGAAGAAGTTGTTAGACTGGATTTTGATAGCAATGTAAAGAAGGTTGGATTATAAAAAAAAAAAGTAAAAAAGTAGAAATGAAATAGGGAAGCAAAAACAAGTAAGTAAAAGGTAAAAAATAAGCAGAATATAATAAAAATCAATAAAGTAAGTAAAATAAATAAGTAAAAAGTAGAAAAAAATAAGTAAAAATTAAAATAAGTAAGATATATAAACATTGGGCCTCGATGAAAGACTTTAACTGAGTCTATGGGATAAAATAACCAAAAATATAAATGACACTAAATCAATAAGGTCATTAAGTTGTTTCCAGCATGCTACGGTCTCGGACGGAAAGATTATTGTGAACTTAAATACAGGGAGACTTTCGACCTCATTGAAAGGGTAAAAATTAAAAGCCCCGCAACACGGAAACTCACCTGGCGAGTCATATTTTAGGGGCGAGTGAAATAAATACCTGGGCAACACCTGGTCGGGTCCTCAGCCGGTGTGGTATTACGATCTCAGGGCTAGAATATTAGTATCATTAGTATTATATTGTATCTTCCCTGTTGTAGCACGATTTAGTTCTCCTTCGCTGGGTTTTCCTCTTCCGAACACAAGTTTTAGATCAGGTGAAAGAAATACCTGAAACTTCCTTAACCTATTCGCTGCGATTGGCACGGATTAGGCTTTCATTGGTATCCTGGTAACATACATATACTCCCAGGTCTTTCTCTGCCTCTGTGGTGGATAGTGGAGTGTTTCCCATGTATTGGTGTGCAGGATTTCCCCTCCCAAGGTGCATGACTACATTTTTCTTCATTGAATTGTAGCAGCCACTTATTGCTCCACTCCTGTAGCTTGGTGATGTCTTCTTGTTGGAAGTTCGCATCCAAGGGGTTAATATCGTCCTCAAGTTAGGTGGAATTACGTCTTTTTAAGGTAGTTTAGGGTAGAATAATAACGTTGTAGTGTGTGTATGTATGTATTATTAAGTAGCATCTTTTAATTCTCACTAGATTCTCCTCTTTAGATGACGTGAAACAAATAATTGAAAAATCTTTAATCTCGGCCACGATTTGGGTGGGATTACGTCGTGTGGGGTAGAATATTAACTTTGTAGTGTGTATGTATGTATTATTAAGTAGCATCTATTAACTCTAACAAGATTCTCCTCTTTAGATCAAGTGAAACAATTACTTGAAAAATCTTTAATCTCGGCCACAATTTGGGTGGGATTACGTTGTGTGGGGTAGAGTATTAACGTTATTTGGGGTCTATGTATTATTATTATGTAGAACCTTTTAGCTTTCCTTCAGTGGGCACAAATTTTATATCAAGTGAAACAAATACCTCATCTCTCAGCAGCAAGTTGGGTGGAATTACATCGTTTTGGGTAGAATATTAACGTTATTTGGGGTCTGTCTATTATTATGTAGAACCTTTTAGCTCTCCTTCGCTGGGCACAAATTTTATATCAAGTGAAACAAATACCTCAACTCTCAGCCTCAAGATGGGTTGAATTACGTCGTCTGGGGTAGAATATTAACGTTATTTAAGGTCTATGTATTATTATTATGTACAACTTTTTAGCTCCCCTTCGCTGGGCACAAATTTTATATCAAATGAAACAAATACCTCAACTCTCAGCCTCAAGTTGGGTGGAATTACATAGTTTTAGGTAGAATATTAACGTTATTTGGGGTCTATGTATTATTATGTAGAATCTTTTAGCTCTCCTTCGCTGGGCACAAATTTTATATCAAGTGAAACAAATACCTCAACTCTCAGCCTCAAGATGGGTGGGTCGTTTTGGGTAGAATATAAGTTATTTTGCGTGTATGTACTATTATGTAACATCTTTTAGTTCCCCTTCACTGGCTTCGCTTCCTCCAGGCATCCATTTTCTCATCATCGTTAACAGTCGCTCGGTTGGGTTAGGATTTTCAGGTTTTCATCCAAATTACAGTCCGTTGCGTTGTTGCCTCATGTTGCTTTCCCTCTCTCTCCCTGCCTTCCTTATTTCATCGGTCACCTCCTCCTTCTCCTCCTCGACCACTCCTTTCGCTGCCCTCTCTTCTCCTCCTCCCCTTTGTCCCTTCCCCATGCATCCCTTTCTTCCATCCTTTTACCTCCGTCCCTCCCTAATAAGATGTATGTTCTTGTTCCATTCCTTTACTTCCTTCCCTCATGCACCCTCGTCCTTCTCTTTCCTATTTTTTCTTATCTTTCTTCCCTCCCTCCCTCCTATATTCACTTCTTTTCCCTTCCTCTTCTCCTTATCCCCTTTTTCTTTATCATCCTCCTTCTCTTCCCCGTCCCTTCCTACCTTACCATATTCCTCCATCCTTTTTCCTCCCTCACACGACTTCCTCTTCTCCAATCCCTCTTTCCTCCCTTTGCTCTCCCAGTCACCCTTTTCCTTCCTCCCTTTCCTTCATCCCATCCTCACACAACCTCCTCTTCTCCAATCCCTCTTTCCTCCCTTTGCTCTCCCAGTCACCCTTTTCCTTCCTCCCATTCCTTCATCCCACCCTCAAACAACCTCCTCTCCTCCAAGCCCTCCTTCTCTCATTCCCTCCCCCATTCAACTTCTCCCCATCCCCTCCCTCCCTCCCTCCTTCAACCTCTCACCTCCCCAACATTTACATATACACGCCCCTTAATTCTCCCTCATTTTCCTTTCTCTCCTAACCCATCCCAGCAGCCTCGCATTTTTTCGACCAGTACACTCCATCTCACTTTTCCTGCATTCTGAAAATTATGTTCTCCGTTTTCCTCCTCCTCCTTCTCCTCCTCCTTTTCCTTTTCCCTCCGTCTATATTTTTCTTTTACTCTTATTTATCTTCTTAGTTGTTGTTTTTAAGAGTACTTTTTTTCTTTTTTGGTTTGTTTGCTTGCCTATACATTCCTCCATAAGTTTTTTGACTCCCTACTGAACAAGAATCTATCACAGGCATTTTATTTAGTTTGTGTTGTGTAATATGTATTCAACTTCATCATCGTCTAACCTTGTCCTCATAATCTTCTCTAATTCATTTTTACTAATTTTCTCTAATGTGGAAGGTAACATTTTCACTTTTCTCCTTGTCTTCCCCTCCTTCTGTCTTCTTCAATCTATATTCAACTCCCTCCAAACCTTCTTCGTTCCTCCCTACTATTTTCCTCCCTCCCGTAAGCGTCTAAGTGGTGGCCTGTTTACCTACGGACGCCGCCGATCACTCCAGGTAACCTTCCTCATTAGTCTTACCTTCACGACCACTAATTATTCTATCGGCGTGATGGATACCTGGCTTTACCTTTCACTTTTCCTTCCACCTGACGTCATTTACTCATTTCGCTCCTCATAAACCTCTCACTTTCCTCGGTTTTGCCGCTTGTGTATGACTGACTGACTGACTGACTGACTGACTGACTGATTGACTGACTGACTGGTTGAGTGGTTGAAAGGGAAGGGCGAGGTGACCATCTCCACTTTATCCCCCAGTCTTGTCCTCTTGTCTACTTCCGCCTCTTCCTTCTATTCCTCCTCCGTTATTACCTTGCTTCCCCATTTCTCTCCCCCCCCCCCCCTCTTCTTTTTCCACCTACTTCCATTATTCTCTCCTTTACAATCTTTTTAATATGTCTTTTATGTTTTCAATGGTTATTTCTGTATTCTTTATCTGTTTCCTCTTCCTTCATATCTTCATGCTCTCTTCCTTCTTATCCCCTTATGCTTCTTTCTTCTTTCTCCTCTTTCTCATATTTCTGTTTCAAGGTCGAGTGGTAATTTGGTAATCACACGGTACCCTGCTGCTCCTCGTCTCTCCTCGTTCACTGCAACACCTACAACAGCGTTACCAGATCATCGCACCCAGCACTTGCATTTTCCTGTTTCTGACCCATTACTACCCCCAAAAAACATAATTAATTAACAGTTTTAACAATAACTTTGAAATTGGTTACCATTTGTTCGGGCGCGAGAATTTTGGGTCTGAAACCGATAGATAACCTCTCTTCTAGCTTCTCGTTCTGTTTTATTTTGTTGTAGCAGCGTCTAGTGGGCCTTTTTTGTTCTGGTTCTCATTTTTTGCATGTGAGCTTCCTCCCTTGCTGTGAAAAAATGCTAAATTCTGAGGACGATGATCCGGAGAGGCTGACCCACACACATGACGGAGCGGCTCTCACACACCTTTAGGAAGCGTCACACACTTGCCTCAAGAAATGGCTTATCGAAATTTTAAGATACGATTTTGACTGCCGAACACCGTATCCAATTTATAAACAAGAGGGGGAGGAGAAGGAAAATGTAAATGTGGAAGAGGAGGAGGAGGAAGAGGATGTGGTAGTGGTGGTAGTGGAGAAGGAGGAGGAGGAGGAGGAGGAGGAGGAGGAGAACACAAAGAAAGGTCCCTTATTTTCATGGTGTGTCGAGTTTAAGTATAAAAAAATGTTCGCTGTTTTACTGGTGACGGAAAATAACCAGAATCCGCAAGTGTGAAATTGGTTTTGCGAAATGGAGGAAGGGAATATGCACCTGGGCCTCCCACTCCTGGATTGGGATAGATTTATATATTTATTTTTCATCCAGTTTCTTATATATTCCAAAATAACAACAGTAATAAAAACAGCAATAGTAATAGTAATAGTAATAATAATAAAAATACTGAAAATAATAATAATAATGAGTAATAATAATAATGATAATAATAATAATGTTATCTGGACCGCCTTGTCTATTTACATTTGAGGGTTTAAGTGAGCGTGTCTCCTCCTTCAGTATAATTCTTTCTTTGTGAGCGTCCAATCTGTAAGAGAGAGAGAGAGAGACAGAGAGAGAGAGAGAGAGAGAGAGAGAGAGAGAGAGAGAGAGAGAGAAGAGAGAAGAGGAAGAGAAAAATAATCCTATCCAGATATTTTTTTTTTTGGTTAAAACGAAAAATCACTAATGTCTTGTCACTGTTTTGCCATTCCTCTAAACTGTCAACAAAGCTTCTGTTTTTGATCTTTCTCTATTTCTTTCTGTTTTGACCATCTCGTCTTAGTCTTTTACCTCCTTCTGTTTGTTCCTCTCCCATTCATCCTCCATTTCTTTCTGTTTTCACTTCTTCGTCTTCGTCTTTTACTCCTCCTCCTCCTCCTCCTCTTTGTTCCTCTCGCATTCATCCTCTATTTCTTTCTGTTTTTACCTCCTCGTCTTCGTTTTCCTATTCATTCCTTTACTCTTTGTTCTCCCATTCATCCTCCTTCTCTTTCATTTTCATTTCCACCACCACCACCACCACCATCATCATCTCATCCTCCTCGTTCTGGTTCTCCTCCTCCTAAACTGTCAAAAATACCTCTCATCTTCGTCTTCCTCCGCTTCTTTTCCTCTTTCATCCTCCTACTGATCTCTCATATGTTCGTTCCCCTCGCCCTCCTCCTCCTCCATTTTCACCATCACAACCACCACCACCACCGTCTCGTTGTTCTGGCTCTCCTCACTATCACACAGGTAGTTATGACATCATGTATTGATCGGGAAAGAGCAAATGAAACGAGTGTAATATGCAAGCAATGATTCGCCCCTTGACTCTGATTTCCTGGCTTGCGTCACTGATGGCTTCTGGCGTCTCTGAAGGGTCACATTCTTAAACATTGCGGCGTTCAAGCACACACGGTTTTGACAAGGCCTTCGTCGGGGTTCTAGGCTTTTCGAGGGGTTGTTTTATGACCCTGGATGTAGTTTGACTCTTCTGCAATGGGAAAGAAGAAAGGAGAAGGCAAAGTAGAAGAAAGACGGTTGGAAGAATACATAACGAAAGGAAAGTAGATGAACACGTGATTCGGAAAAATAATAAGAAAGAGGAAATACCTTGATTGCGAAAAAGCTCATTGAAATCCGATTAGTCTCCTGTCCGGCTTTTGAAAATGGTTGATAGTTGATTTGAAAGATTTTTTTCTTACTCTGAATGGATAGTACGCGCTTGCTCGGGATTGTTTGAAGGATTCTGACAGTGTGAAAGAAAAGAAAAGAAAGGAAGAAGAAGAGAAAGAGGAGCAGGATAAAGGGAAGGATGATAAGGAGAAAACAAGGAATATGAGAAGAAACAAACAGCAACAGAAGGAAGGAGAGAAAGAGGAAAAAAATAGAAGAAGAGGAAGAAGACAGACAAAAAAAAAGCAGAAAAGAGGAGAAATATAACAGATATAGGAGAAAAAGCAGAAAAAGGGAAGAAGAAGAAGAAGATATGAGAAGAAACAAACGGCAGTAGAAGGAAGGAGAGAAAGAGGAAAAAAAATAGAAGAGGAAGAAGACAGACAAGAAAAAAAGAGCAGAAAAGAGAAGAAATAAAATAGATACAGGAGAAAAAGAAGGAAGAGTGAAGAAGAAGAAACAGCAAAAGGAGACTCAAGAGATGCAAAAAGAAAACGAAGGCGAAGTACAAAAGGGAGGGAAGGACGGAGGCACGGGGAGAAGGGGAGCTGGCAAGGCATCAAAGGTTACAGGCAAGCAATTGGCGACGATCGGCAGCGGGCGGGGGTTTGCGAGCTACAGATCATCCGCCACGCCGCCCACTTCCTCCCCGCAACACAGAAACGCTCGCAATAACACGCAGCTCCTCCCTATTAGGCCGCCAGTGGTTAGCCAAGAGGTTAAAAAGGGGGAAGCTTGTTTGCTCGACTAAGCGGGGAATTGGATCTGTGATTACGCGGGGAAATAAACAACGCAGACTGAGCTGTTTATTGACCCGGGGAAAGTGGGAAATTAGAATGGAGCTTCGTGTGAGTAGAGAAAAGCGTGACTCTTCGGAAAGTAAGTGTGGGAATGTTCATGGAATGTATGAAATATAGCAAACTAGAGGAGTTTCTGAGGTAAGATTTTTACTGACCTGAGAAAAGAAGTGCACGATAAAAGTTCGAAGTGAAAAATGACTTCATAGATACAGCGTGACTATTCCTGAAGCAAGTGTAGGAATATTTATGGAGTGGCTGAAACTTGGGTAATAAGAGACGTTTCTGAGGTGAGAGGATACGTAAGTGAAGAAGGAAGATGAGGAAAAGAAGAAGAAAGAGGAGAAGGAGGAGGAAGAAAATATAAGAAAGAGAAGCTGAGACGATGAAGAGGAATATGGTACGTAAGCTAAAGAGAGAGAGAGAGAGAGAGAAGTTGAGATCAGCAGGAGATTTAATTAAAGGAGAGGTGTTGTATCTCACTTCCCACTGAGATAAAAAAAGTATTAAATTAGGAAAGAGCCTAGTGTGAATAGACAAAGCGTGACTGTTCGTAAAGTAAATGTGGGAATGTTTGTAGAATGTCTGAAATATTGTGGATTAGAGGAGTTTCTGAGGTAAGATTTTCCATGGACCTGAGAAAAGTTGTATAAAATGGGTGCTAATGTATATAAACAAAGACGTGACTGAATCCGAAAGTAAATGTGGTCAAGTTTGACGAATTCTTGAAATATTGGAAATTAGACGCGTTACTGAGGTTAGATATTTGTTGACCTGAGAAAAGTAGTAAATCAGAAAGGAGCTAAGCGTGAATAGACAAAAGTGTGACTGTTCGTAAAGTTAATGTGGGAATGTTTGTGGAATGTCTGAAATATTGTGGATTAGAGGAGTTTCTGAAGTAAGATTTTTATTGACCTGAGAAAAATAGCAGACTAGAAAGACTCTTACATAGCGGCACATGACGAATGGGGATCTGAAGCCGTAGAGTACGTGTGGGAAAGTTTGTGAAATGCTTGGAATATCGCAAATTAGGCACGAGTCTGAAGTAGAATATTTATAGGCCTGAGAAAAGGAGCAAAATAGAGAAGTTATTAGGTCGAGTAAACAAAGATGTGTCCGAATTCGAGAGAAAAAAAAAGTAGAAGAAAAATAAAAAAAGAAAAGAGAAGAAGAAAGAAAAAAGGACAAAAAGGAAAGAAAAGCAAAACGAAAAGAAGATGAAAAGAAGAAAAAGAAGATAAACACAAGAAGAGAAAGAAGAAATGGAAAAGAAAAGAAGAAGAAGAAGAAGAAGAAGAAGAAAGAAAGAAAAAAGAATAAACACAAGAAGAAGAGAAAGAAGACATAGAAAAAAAAGGAAAATAAGAAAATAGAAACCGAAAACCGAAAAAAAGACAAAAAATGAAAGAAATGATGAAATAAATAAAAAGATTAGAAGAAAACGAAGAAGAAAACAAAGAAGAAGATAAAGAAAGACGAAGAAGATGAAGGCCTGGAGATGACGTTCGCTCAGTATTTAGTGGCCATCGTAATGGAACTCTCAGTGGGAAGTGAGATACAACACCTCGCCCTTAATTAAATCTCCTGCTGATCTCAACTTCTCTTTTTCTCTTTCTCTCTTATCTTTTCCTCCTCCTCCTCCTCTTCTCCTTCTCCTTTTCCTTCATTATCTCAACTTCTCTCCCTTATTATTTCCTCCTCCTTCTCCTCCTCTTTCTTCTTCTTTAGCATCATTCTCCTTCGCTTGTGTATCTTTCTCCTCTTCCTCCTCCTCCTCTTCATCATCATCATCATCGTCTCCTCCATTGCTTCTTATCATTCTTCTCCGTTAAGTTGCTGTTCTCTTCCTCCTCCTCTTCCTCCTCCTTCTCCTTCTGTATAAGTTTTCCTCCACGCCTCTCTTCCACACCACAAATGTTCTCCCCACACACACACACACACACACACACACACACACACACACACACACACACACACACACACACACACGCACACTCACCTTTCCAATTGTTTGCTATCATCTCCATACGATCTTGGTGGAGGCCCCTTCCTTACCTGCCCCGCCATTAGCCCAGGTGTGGTGTGGTAATGAGGGGCCCGTGATACTATTAGCTGAAGGCCCACGCTAACGATCGGTGTTTATCGTAATCACGTGAAAATTGATGCTCCTACGCTGGCCATTTCCACGTGCTAACGACGCCCCTAACCTGCAAAGTGGGGCGCCATTTACCTGAGCCTCGTTTTTTGGGCATAGGTGAACCGCTTTGTAGATCTGATAGCGGGGTATTAATGCGCGATGTTTTATTAATTTTATCATGATGGAGTATCGCCGCGCCAGCCAGTCCGGGAGATATAATTGGCGATAATCTTGGCGTTTAGACTCAGGCCACGTCGCCGCCGCTATCGCCCTACGAGCCACCACTCATCCGCGGCGCCGTCATCATAGCGTCATTATACCGCCACTTCGCGCTGCTTGGGATGCACTATGCTACGCGCTCATCGTATCCTTAATGTTCGGTAATGCTCCCCTGCCTGCTGCTCCTCTCTCCTTTCCTTCCTTCTCCCTTTGTTTCTTGTTCATTTTATCATTTTATCCCTCTAACTCGTTCCTTTCTTTCGTTTGCTTTTTCCTTTTTTCCTTTCTCCAGTCCTGTTTATTTGCCCTTCCTTCATACCGTTCTCTCCTTCTCTCTCTTTCCTTCTCCTTTTGTCTTTTGTACATTTTATCCCTCTATCTCGTTCCTTTCTTTCGTTTTCGTTTTCCTTTTTTCCAGTCATTTTTATTTCCCCTTCCTTCATACCGTTCTCTCCTTCTCTCTCTTTCCTTCTCCTTTTGTTTTTTGTACATTTTATCCCTCTGTCTCGTTCCTTTCTTTCGTTTTCTTTTTTCTTCCCGGCCTCTTGCAGACTCCCATGTTCTTATGTTCTTATGTTCCTCCAGTCCTGTTTGTTTCCCCTTCCTTCATACCGTTCTCTCCTCTCTCTTCCTCCCTTTGTTTCTTGTTCATTTTATCCCTCAAACTCGTTCCTCTCTTTCGTTTTCTTTTTCCTTTTTCCTTTTCTCCAGTCCCTTTTATTTCCCCTTCCTTCATACCGTTCTCTCCTGTCCTTCCTTCTTCTTATGTTTCAGTTTGATTTTTTTTTTGTTCCTTCTCCTCGTCTTGTAACTTGTCATTTCCTTTTTTCCTTTTTTGTCTTCCTGTTCTCTCCTTCCTTTTACTCCTGTTTCTCTTTAGTTTGTGTCCCTTCTCCCTTCCCTTCCCTCTTCTCTCTCTTTTTCCTCCTTTTCTTCTTCTTTTCCTTCTTTTAATCGTGTTTCGATTTCTTAGCTTTTTTTCTTCTCGTCTTGTAACTTGTTTTATCTCCTTCGTTTTCTCCTTCTTCTCTTTCTTTATCTTCATGTTCTCATTCTCATTTTTCTTCTTCTCGTTTTGATTTTCACCTTTTTTCTTCATTTCCTATTCCTCCTTGTCTTGATCTTTCTTCTCCCAACCCACCTCCTCTTTCTTCTCTTCCTTTTCCTCCTGTTCCCTCTCCTCATCGTTTCGCTTCTTCCCACTTGCATCCTCCTTTTCCTCCTCTTCATCGACTTTCTCCTCTTCCTCCTCCTCCTCCTCTATCTACCTCCTCCTAACTTAATATTTTCCCCCATGCTTTCATAATTCCCTCATCTTTAAATTAGTGTGGTATCACCGTTTATTATTAATGCACTTCTGTTACTGGTAATTGATGCTTATGATGATGATGGTGATAATGGAGGTGGTAATGGAGGTAGCAATGGGGGTGAAGTTGCTGGCAGGGATTGTTGTGATGATGGTGGTGGTGGTGGTGGTGGTGGTGGTGATTCTGGTAGTGGAGTGACCCCCCCCCCCTTCCCCCGAAACACACACACACACACACACACACACACACACACACACACACACACGTTAATGGACGCATCTAACCACATCAAAGTTCTTGCATTTATGTGTTTTTTCTTCCCTCTCCCCCTCTCCCTTTTGCTCCCTTTCTCTACCTCTCTTCACCCATACCTTCATCTTTTTCGCCTGTTGAATAAGTTGTATCGTCCTATATTCCCTCCATACCCATCTCTCTCTCTCTCTCTCTCTCTCTCTCTCTCTCTCTCTCTCCTTCATTTGTCTTTTTTTTCCTCTTATAAGGTTAATTGTCTTTCATTGTCTTCATCTCTCCATCTCCCTTCCTCTTTTCCTCATTTTGTCTTTCTCTCCTTCATTTTTCTTTTTTTCTTTTATGGTTTATTGCCGTTCATTGCCTCCTTCTCTCCATCTCCCCTCCTCTTCTCCTCACTCTGTCTGTCTCTCCTTCTTCATTCATCTCATTTTCTCGTATTTACCCCCCCCCCCCCCCCCACACACACACACACACACATCAGCTGTTCCTCCCTGATTACTGGCGTCCGTTTCGTAAATCTATGTAGAGGGGAGTTGGATGCTAAAAGTTTATTAATCATCACTTCTCTTTTTTTTTGTACATGTCAACTGCTTTAAGTAAGAAAATAATGACCACCTATTTAATTTTCCTTTTTTTCCCTGTCTTCTTCATTCTCTCTCTTCCTTTCCCTCTTTCTAGCTCTCTATCTTCCTCCCCCATTCGTCATATCCTCCTGTGTTTAAATGAGCTGTATATTCTTGCATCTGCTTCTATTCTCCTTCTCCCTTTTCCTCTTGCTTCATCTCCCTTTTTCTCTTGCATTTTCCTTACTTCCCCCTTCCCTTGCTTCCCTCTTCCCTCCCCTTGCCTTCTCTTCCCCCCTTCCCTTCTCTTTCATTTTCCTTACTTCCCCTTACTAACTTCTTACTCCTCTTCCTTTTCCTCTTGCTTCATCTCCCTTCCTCTCTCGCATTTTCTCCCTCTCTTTACATTTCTCTTCCTCTTCTTCTCCATACCTCTCCCTCTCACTCTTCTCCATATCTCTCCATCTCCCTCTTCTCCATACCTCTCCCTCTCCTTCTTCTCCATATTTCTCCCTTTCCCTTTTCCCCATACCTCTCTCTCCCTCTACTCCATAGCTCTCCCTCTCCCTCATCTCCATATCCTCTCCCTCTCCTTCATCTCCATATCCTCTCCCTTTCCCTATTCTCCATACCTCTCACTCTTCATTTGCCCCTTCAGAGTCTTTTCATTCCTATCAACGGGCCACTCTCAGATAGCGTGATATTACTCCATCCCAAACCACCGTGAAGGAAGGAAGGTCTCAGCGGGGACAATTAATAAGCAGCCTTAAGCGGCCCATACACGCTCAAATTTTTTGTCAAATTTTTTGATGTCAAATTATTTGACGGTTTGACGTTCGCCCTACACGTTCAAACTTCTCATCAAATTTTCAGTTTGCTCCCGAGTGTCATCATGGATGCATATACAGCGTTGGCTCTTGGCTTAGCATTGAAGAGCACACAGAAACGAAAGAGACGAAAGTGGGCCCAGCAATGGTATCTGTGTCGTGAACGATTTGGCCATGTTCCTTTATTAAATGAATTAAGAATTAGTGAACCTGATGTTTTCAAGAACTTTCTTCGCATGGATGGAGAATCATTTGACAAACTATTAGATCTTGTGAGACCATACATAACCAAAGAAAACACAGTTATGCGTAGTGCGATATCACCATTTGAAAGACTCTCAATAACTCTCCGCTTCTTGGCTACTGGTAACACATTCGAAGACCTGAAATTCCTGAGTGCCATTTCTCCTCAAGCCATTGGTGGTATCGTTATAGATACTTGCAACGCCATTAACACATGCTTGCAGTCGTACATAAAGGTAAGATGCTGATTTTTCCAATGCATTTTTATTAGTGAACTAAATTATGAATAACAATAATGAAATGAAATTTTATATAAACATATTCTTGTGCGAGAAGAATGTTAACAAACTGAAAAGATTCAGAAGAATATAGGCCTACTAAGTAAACATAAATAAATAATTCATAAATAAACAATATATATTCAAATGTACCTCATTCTGACAAAAATATGTAAAGCAAAAAAAAACATTAATTACTCGTATAAGTAAATTAGTGTGAATGATAACAAAATGAAAAGATTCAGATGAATATACTAAATAAACGTAAATACATAATTCTTAAATGAACAATATATGGAGCCATGATGACGATGAGCCGTGCACGTCCTCCTCTGATTATGTCCAATCACTAACTAATTTGCGCAAACTATTGCTAGCTGCCACACACGCACAAATTATTTGATGTCAAATCAAAAAATATCTACTGAAATCAGATGATTAAAAGATTTGACATCAAACCTTTTAGGCCATCAAATTATGCCACACACGATCAAATTCATGTCAAATAATTTGACATCAAAAAATTTGACAAAAAATTTGAGCGTGTATGGGCCGCTTTACACGTATTCGTAAGGAGACCCGCATTAGCTTTTCACGGGAGGTCGCTAATTATATCTGCAATTTTCATTCCTCCTTCTAAATCCTTATTATCGCTGCGGGAGGCCGGCTGGGAGGGAGAGGATAGGGAGGTGAGGTGAGGGATGAGAGAGGAGGATAGGGAGGGCGGTAAGGAAGGGAGACTGGAAGGTAAGGGAGTAAAGGTGGGCATGGGGAGGAAAGTTGATAAGGAAGGTAGAGAAATAGGAAGGTATGGGGTTAAGGGAGGGAGGTAAGAGGTAAGGGAGGAAAAGAAGGGAGTCAGAAGAGTTAGGGAGGGTAAAGGGATGTAGGGCCGTAAAGGATGTAGAGGATGTAGAGGGGAGTAGGTAAGGGAGTAGGGTAGGAAGGGAGACTTAGTTGATGAGAAAGTAAGAGGGAGAAAGGGAGAAAGGGACAAAGAGAAGAAGGAGGATGAAAAGAATAGAAGAAAAATAGAAGAAATAGAAAAATAAGTAGAAAAAGAAATAGAAAAAGAAAAGAAGAAAAAGAAAAAGTGAAAGAAGAAGAAGAAGAAGAAGAAGAAGAAGAAGAACAAGAAGAACAAGAAGAAGAAAATAGAAGAAAAATAGAAGAAATAGAAAAAATAAGTAGAAAAAGAAATGGAAAAAGAAAAGAAGAAAAAGAAAGAGTGAAAGAAAATAAAGAAGAAGAAGAAGAAGAAGAAGAAGAAGAAGAAGAAGAAGAAGAAAAATAAAAGAAATAGAAAAAATAAGTTGAAAAAGAAAGAAAAAGAAAAGAAGAAAAAGAAAAAGTGAATGAAAAAAAAGAAGAAGAAGAAGAAATATAAAAAAAATAAGTAGAAAAAAGATGGAAAATGAAAGAAGGAAAAGAAAAAGTGAAAGAAAAAGAAGAAGAAGAAGAAGAAGAAGAAGAAGAAGAAGAAGAAGAAGAAGAAATATAAAAAAATAAGTAGAAAAAAGATGGAAAATGAAAAGAAGGAAAAGAAAAAGTGAAAGAAAAAGAAGAAAAAGAAGAAGAAGAAGAAGAAGAAGAAGAAGAAGAAGAAACGATGGAAGACTGGGTATATTTAATCTTCGTCTTACAAACCTTAACTGACCAACCAACAGACTGACGGATTGATCTCTTACCCTTCAGTAGCAATTAAGAACAAGGCAATTACCTCACTTAGCAGCGTGCTCCGATCTAATTACCCCCTGCGTGATGCCCCCCTCCCCCTCCCCCCATATTGTATCACTAATGACCCCCGGCGGTGATTAAGTGAACTACCTGTTGGTCTGGGCAGCGAGGCAACTGGTTATGAGGTTCGTCTTAAGGATATGCATTCAATAAGTTAGTAGGTTTGGTTTGAGGCATCCTTCTTCCTTCCTCTAACCCTGATCCTTTCTTTGTTTCTCCTGTTCTCTTCCTCCCCTCGCCGTTCCTTTCTTCCGTTCAGTTTCTCCTCGTTTCTGTTTTCTTCCTATCGCTACTTTCTTCCTTTACCCTCGTTCTTTTTCTCCCTCCTTCGTTCCTTCCGTTTTGTCTCACCTGTCTTCCTTTCTTTCCTCCATTCGCAGGTATCGTTTGAGTCATCCTTTTCTCCTTTCCTCTTTTCTTCATCTTTATTCTTATCTTTCTCTCTTTCTCCTATGTTATGTCCTCTTCTGCTCTTCCTACGTCCTTATCTTCCTCCAATTTAGTCGTGTTTTCCTTCACTTCCTCTGTTCTTCCTTCATATCTCCTCCTCTCTTCCATCTTCCCTATCTACAAGCCTCGTCAATACTCTCCTCTCTACCCTTATCTCATTCCTCCATTCTTTTCTCCTCTTCCATTATCTTTCTTCACCTTTTCCGTCGTTCATCAAAATACTCACGGACCATTTAAACCCTATTTTTTTCCTTCTTTTCTTCCACCTCTCCATCTTCCCTTAACTCCCTCCCTCCCCTCCTTCCTTACCTTCATGAAATACCGAGTAACTCTTTGGACCTTTGAACCCTTCCACTTAACTCCCTTTCCTTCCCCTCCCTACCTCTCTCCCTTATTTTCACAGTGTACTTGAGCTGCATATAGAGGTAAGGTCGAAAAAGAGAAGAAAGAGAGAAGTGAGGGAGGTAGAGAGGCGTATAGAGAAGGCCATGTGAGGAAAGGAAAAGAGAGAGAGAAGAAGGTGAGGGAGAGAGAAGGGAAAGAAAATGGGAGAAGGTAGAGTGAGGCATGGACGTAGAGAGAAGTAAGAGAAAAATGGAGAGGGAATTCAATACACATAGAGAGAGCATCGAGTGAAATGGAAAAGAGAGAAAGGAGGAGGGAGTGAGAAAATGTGTGAGATAACTGCATTTATAGACAAGTTCAAAAGCTAGAAACAAAAGAAAGATAGAGGAGGAAAAGAGAATGGGAGAGGGAGAAAATTACATGCATGGAGATAAGCTCAAGAGATAGGGAGAAGAGAGAGATAGATACAGAGAGGGGAAGAGGGAGGGAAAGAGAGAGGCAGACAGGGGCAGAGGCAGGGAGAAAGAGGGAGGTAGAGAAGCAGGGGGTGAGGCAGAGAGAGGCACAGGGAGGTACAGAGGCCGAGGCAGCAGCAACAGGCCCTACCTTCTTCTTGCCTCCCGAGTCAGGTGTGTGGCCGTGACGAATCCTCTTTACGGGGTTGCATTTTATTAGGTCGGCCGCGAAGGTCCCGGCGAGGCCCTGCACCGCCGAGATGCTGCACGATTATCTGTACGCCCGATCAGGCAGGAGGAGGAGGAGGAGGAGGAGGAGGAGGAAGAAGATGGTGCAAGTGCAGACGAAGACAAGGAGTAGCAAAAAAAAAAAAAGAGGAAGGCATGAAGGAAGATGGAGTAGGAGAAGGAGGAAGAGGTGTTGCTAGTGGAGAAGTAGGCAGAAGCAAGAAGGAAGAGTCTCAAAAGTAGTAGGAGGAGGAAGAGGAAGAGGATGAAAATGGGGTGGTGTAAGTGGAGAAAGAGGGTAAGAGATTAGTAAAGGAAGAGAAGAAAGAAGAGATTGGGTAGGAAAAGGAGATGGAGAAGGTTGAAATCTTGGTGTAGGAGGAGGAGGAGGAAGAGAAGGAGCAGGAGAAGAAGCAGGAGGTGGTGGCGGTGGTAATGCTGCAAGTGAAGAAGAAGAAGAAGAAGGAGGAAAAGACGACAAAGAAGAAGAAGGAGGAAGACTCTAAGTACGGCAGGTTGCGATGGAGACAGAGGGAGATTATCGAAGCCTGATGATGGAGAGGAATGGCTGAGGGACTGATGGAGAGTGGCTTGCTTACTCACTCACTTGCTTACTCGCTTACTCTCTTCCTTCCTTGCTTGCTCGGTTAGGTGCATAAATGTTTGCGGGGGATGATTAGCGGTCGACCATAAGCGAGTGGTTTGATAGCGGTTGTAATGGCCGCTGAACCTGATTAGAATATAGATTGTTGAGGCTCAGGGATGAATAAGCCTTGGGTCTGATTGCTTTCGGAGCGCGAGAATATGTATTACGAAAATGCTGGGGAGGAGTGACGAGGAAGAGGAGGAGGAGGAGGAGGAGGAGGAGATGAGGTTCAGTGCAAGATCTTAAAAGTCTATTCTTAAATGTATCAGCCAGTCAGTTTGCCCATTTTAAAAGCCTCTCGTGCAAACTCCTGGGATTCTCATGGACTGTTTTGTGATTCTAGTGATAGTTTTACACGTCCTCTGCACCTTAAAAGGGAAAAGTCACCCCTGAAAACCCAGTTAGTCTTTTCTGTGGCCATAGGAAATAGTAATAAAGGAAGTGCGATACGTTTAATAATGTGGACCTAAGTTTTGGATGCTGTGGGATCTTGCATCAGGTCAGCATCTTCAGTAAGCCTCCTCCCTCATCTCCACCGTCTACATCTGTATTATCTCGGCATCACCACCACGTTCACCACGATCACTGCTCACTCCTGCATACGCCAGGATTACTCCAGCATCATCACCATCACCACCACCATCATCACCACCATCATCACCACCATCACCACCACCATCATCACCACCATCCACTGCCCTCTCTTCATCCTCATCCTCATTCACCTTGCAACCATCGCCACTGTCATCACCATTCTCATCACCACTCCCACTACACTTACCTCCGTTGCATCACCATCACCACCATCACCACCACCACAATCACCACCATCACCAAACCTCTTCAAATTTCAAGTTCTCCCACACACTGCAATTTCTCCCAGTTTGATCTTCTCTACGGCTGTGTAAGTATTAGTAAACGTGGATAAGCGCCGTTCAATTTAATAATATTTTTTCTCTCCTGGATTATCACTTTCCTCCGCACACTCGCCTCTTAAGATAACCGAGGGAGATAGTTTTTGTAAGCACGTCTTTATTTTCAGGGTGAACGAGAGTAGATGGTGGATTACTTCTCCTCATGCAACGCCCTGGCTAACGTGTCTTAACATTTTGGTAACTACAGGAGGGAGGGAGAAGGGAGGGGAGGGACGAAGAGAGGAAGACAAAGGAAGGGAGGGAGGGACGAATGAGAGAAAACACAGGGAGGGAGAAAATGATGGACGGATGGATAGAAGAGGATAATATGATAGAAGTTAGAATTTATTGGAAGAAGTGAAAGAAAAGGTTGTAAAATGGGAAGGGATGAAAAGGAGAAATAGAAAATTAGAAGGTATTTTAGAGTCGAAACGAAAAAAAAAGGAAAGTAGGATTGGGAAGAAGGGTTAAAAGAGATCAATTAGAAGACATAGGCTTTGAGGAGTCACTAAATACAAAAGAGGACACGGGAAGCAGGAAAAAAAGAAGTAAAGGAAAGGAATAATGAAAGAGAGAAAAGAAAAAATAGAGAAAACAAGGATTGATGATGGAAGAGAAGACGAAGAACAAGAATGGAAAAAGACTAATTGAGTAGTGGATGTAGGGCAGAAATGGATATAGATAGATAAATAGATAGATAGATAGATAGATAGATAGAAATATATATAGATACACCGGAAAACAAACAGTAATTGACAGAACAACAGAGGAAAGGGGAGAGGAACTGAAAACGTGTAGGGAGGTAAGACGAGCAAGTGAGTGAATGGAGGGAAGTGAAGGGGAAGGAGGAGAGGGAGGGAGGAGGTGGAGGTAAAGGGGGAAAGGTAACTTCAGGGGAACAAATGGGTGATTAGGGTTTGTGGTCCTCTCGTTAATGGCGCCGCTCAGCTATGGGCCAGACACACCCGCCGGAAGGGATCTGTCATCCACCTGTGTGTGTGTGTGTGTGTGTGTGTGTGTGTGTGTGTGTGTGTGTGTGTCTGTCTCTGTCTGTCTCTGTCTGTCTGTCTCTGTCTGTGTATGTGTCTCTTTTGTCTATGTGTGTGTGTGTGTGTGTGTGTGTGTGTGTGTGTGTGTGTGTGTGTGTGTGTGTGTGTGTGTGTGTGTGTGTCAGCCTTATTTCCGAGAGTTACATTTTCCCTTTTTTTTTTTTAGGTTTTGATTGACTTTTTTTTTCTTGTAACATTTTCCTTTTTCCTTTTCTCACATTTTTTTGGTTCTCTAAATAATTCTCTGCCTCCCGCGTCCTTCCCTCCTCCCCCGCAGTTCCTGGTCGCGTACGTCTCCTTTATAGGCGCTAATGGGTGTCTTTCGTGAAGCCCAATCTGACACTAATACAACCTTTAGGCGAGTGTCTCCGTGTCACAGGATTTTAAGTGTCTTTGTATCTCTTTTCCCTACCCGCGATGTGACCTTGAAAGTGTTTTGCGGTGAGGCTTGATAATAGGAAAAAGGAGTATAAGGAGGAGGAGGTGGAGGAGGACTAGGAGGAGGAGGAGATAACCCTTCCATCCCTCACAGACAAAAGCCTCTAAACTGTGACATTGCGTAGAATTTCCCGTCCCAATCAATGCTCTACGATATTGAAAAAAAAAAAAAAAATCCTCACTCAGTTCGATTTTCATCCATTTCCGATTCTCCTTATCTTTGGATCGGATTGGAATTCTTGTCTTGGTTTTCCTTATCTCAGTGGCATCACAATTTCCTTTACTAATATCAAGGGCTCCCAGCGGATCACCCAGGATTTGTTTCTCAATTGGCGCGGCAAATGTGTGTGTTCAGCGAGCAAGGATTTATTATAATGTCCCTCGACGCCTTGTATTAAGTTCTTGAGTCTGATTTTGTGCTTCCGTTTGCGTGTGTGTGCGTGCGTGTGTGTGTCCGTGCTTGAGTGTGTGTGTGTGTGTGTGTGTGTGTGTGTGTGTGTGTGTGTGTTCTCAAAACTCGCATGATAACGTTCTCTTAAAAAAACATATTTATTAACCCAAAATACTATAAATTCCCGGTCGTAAATCAGAGCGCATTACTCTCTTCCGGACGCACCTGTTCATTTAGCCATTTTTACCTTTTCGATTTGAGTCTGTTGTTTTTTGTTACCGATTCTACTGTTTTTGTGAATCCCCGACTCAGACCTTAATTTTGTACCTTGGTCGTAGTACAAGTTTCATTCCTGTTCCAGTTGCTATTAACAAGGTAAACAGGTGCAGACTCAAGCAACTAAGTAAGATCGAACAGGTACATCATTAGGACAGGTAGAGTCTTACACCGTCATAGTCAGCCACGAAGGTGCATGAGAACTGTATGTTGAAAAAGTAATAAGTAGGAAATTTTCAGTCTTTCTAGTAGTGAAGAAAAAAGGGATTTGAGTTGACAGGTAAATAGAAAAATGACAGAGGGTTAAGGTACACACAAAGGAAACCAGCTAAATTTGGCGTAAGGAAAAAGAAAAAGGGTTATAAAGATGATGACAAAATAGAATTAAAAAAGGAAGAGGAGGAGGAACACGCCGAAGAGAAGAAGTAAGAAGAAGTGGAGGAGGAGAAAGGAGAGGTGAAGAGGAAGAAGTAAAATAAAAGGAGGAAAATGACCTGGGAAAAAAAAAAGGTTGAAGGAAGGTAGAGAAAAGAGGAGTGACACTGAGGATGAGAAGGAGGAAAAGGAAGAGTTGAAGAGAAATAAATAAAATAAAGAAAAAAAGGGGCAATAGGAAGCAGAGAGGCATAAAAAAAAGAAATATGGTGATAATGTAACGAAAAAAAAATAATAAAAATGGAAAAGAGAAGGAGGGAGACGACGAAGAAGAAGAGGAGGAGGAGGAGAAGGCTGAGATGAAGAGGAAGAGGTAAAAAATAAAAAGGAGTATGAGGAAGTAAAGAAGTAACAAAAATTGAGGATGGAGGTGATGAATAAAGAATAATAATAAAGATAAATAAAGAAAGAAGGAGCATTAGGAAGCAGAGAGGCATAAAAAAGAAAAATGGTGATAACGTTAGGAAAAAAATAGAATAAATATTTAGAAGAGAAGGAGGAAGACGACGAAGAGGAAGAGGAGGAGGAGAAGGAGGAGGTGAAGAGGAAGAGGTAAAAAAAAAAAGGAGTATAAGGAAGTAAAGAAGGGAGGTGATAAGTTGACGAAAAAATTAGAAGAAAAAAAAATGAAGAGGAGGAGGAACACGCCGAAAAGGACATGGAAGAGGAAGTGGAGGAGGAGAAGGAAGAGGTGAAGAGGAAGAAGCAAAATGAAAATAAAGAAGAGGATGAGGAAGCAGAGAAATAGCAAAAAAAAAGGATGAAGGTGATAAGGTGATGAGGAAAATACAATGATGAAAAATGAGAGGAGAAAGAACGCGACGAAGAGGAGGAGAAAGAGGAGGTGAAGAGGAAGAATTAAAAGAACAGAAAAAAAGGAGCCTCACGCAAAGAAGTAGCGAAAACAGAAAGATGACTGTGAGATGATGATGAAAAAGAATGAAAAATAGGAAAGGAGGAGGATTTTGTCGAAGAGAAGGAAGAGGAAGAAATAATATAAAAAAAAAAATGGAAGAAGAAGCAGAGAAGCAGCAAAACCAAAAAAGAAGGTGATTAGGTGATGGAAAAAATAAAACGAAAGAAAAGGAGATAACCAGGAGGAGGATGAGGAGGAGGAGGAAGAAGAGGAAGATGTTTTTTTGATGGAGTATTTGAACCATTGTCACTCCTCTCTTGTTACGGATCCTGGGAAGTTAGTGGCGGGACGTGACCAATTACTTCGTCGTGTGTGTGTGTGTGTGTGTGTGTGTGTGTGTGTGTGTGTGTGTGTGTCGTGATTTTTTTTTCTTATACTAAAAACATGCGCCAAATAGCAGTAGTAGCAGTAGTGGTAGTAGTAGTAATAGTAGTAGTAGTCATAATAGTAATAATAATAATAATAATAATAATAATAATAATAATAATAATAATAATACACAAAACGAGTTAAAATGTGATAGTTAATGTAGCTTTATCTCTATTTCCAAACCTAGATAAACCAACATTGGATAGATAAAGAGATAAAACAAACAAAAAAAAAAAATAATTAACCTTTTTAGCAATACACCTGAAATTTACCTCTTTATGTATAGTCCAGGTGAGTAGAGTCGATAAAACGCTTCGGTACAGGTGATAGGAAGGACGGAGCCTCATATCACATACTTCCTAAACATAAATATCGTGTTAATAGTTTGGAATGAGTTTTTTAGTGTTGCTTTTCATCATCTATTTTCACCTTTATTCACTACATATACTCGCACCCTTCCCCCTCTCACATTTCACTCGATATATAATAGTTTGGGATGATTTATGGAGTCTTTAACATTTTTATTTTCGTGTTGCCTCTCCACTTCCTTTTCCGGGCACCCTGTCTCTTGTTTTTTTTATTTCATTTTATTCTTCACCTGTGTTTCAGTGGGCTGTTTCACCTCTATTAGTTTCCTCTTCATTTTCTCCTTCTCCTCCCCCTTCCCCATCTCTTCCTCTCTTCCTCGTCTTCACTCAATGTCTCTTTTTTTCTTTTATTTCTTTTTATACTTCACCTGTATATCAATGGCCTGTTTCACCTCTATTAGGTTCCTCTTCCCCCCTTCTTCACCTCCTCTCTCTCCCGTCTCTTCCTCGTCTTCACTCACTGTCTCTTTTTTCTTATACTCATTTTCATTTTTCATCTGTTTAACTTCAGCTGATTTCTTTCATCCTCTTCCTCCTCCTCATCATCATCTTCTTTCTCTTGTTTGGGCTTCTCTTTATCCCCCATTTCTTTTCTCTCATTCTCCTCGCCTCCTCCTCTTCCTGTTCTTCGTTTTTACGTTATTCACTTATCTCGTTTCTATTGTCTTTTTTTATCCAATCAGCTCCTATTCCAAGCACTTTTTACTTTTTTTTTATTTTCTTCTGTTTATCAATAACCCTTCATCTGTGAATTTTCTCCCTTCTTTTCCTTACTCTCTCTTCTCTCGTCTTCAATCTTTCATCTTTTTCTTTTCGTCTCTTCCTCCTCCTATTTGTGCTTCTCTTTAGTCTCCATTTCATTTCCTTCTTCATGTTTTCCTCCGAAGGTTCATTTTTCATCTCCTCACCTGCGTTGTGTCGCCTCATCCTTCCTGCTCACCGTCGCATATATCATCTCGAATTAAGTCGTCACCTCTCAGCCTCGACACTGACTTCCAGGGATCACGAGAGGCGAGACAGAGCAAGGCTGAGGAAGATATCTTAAGTTTGCCACGATGAGGGGAGGGAAGTGAAAGAAAAGGGAAAGGAAAGGCAGATAAGAGAAGGGATTGGAAGAGAAGGGAAAGGAAGGAATGAGATGGGACAGGATGGGAAAGAAGGGGAATGAAAGTAAATGAAAGGAAAGGAAATTCGATGGTGTTGGAAAGGAAGGAAGTGGTTGGAAAGGATGGGATGCAATGGAATGAGATGGGATGGGATGGGGTGGGAAAGGAAGGGAAGGGAAGGGAAGGGAAGAAAAGGGGAGGGAAAGGAAAGGAAAGGAAGGGAAGAGAAGGAAGGAGGGGGTAGAGAAGGGAAGGGAAGGGAAGAGAAGGAATTAGGAACAGAATGGAAAGGAAAGGAAGGGGAGATAAGTGATAGGAAGGGAAGGAAGGAGAAAGGAAGGTGTAACTTGCACGTTCTTTCCCTTCTCACTCACGTTGTTGGACATGCCGAGAGAGAGAGAGAGAGAGAGAGAGAGAGAGAGAGAGAGAGAGAGAGAGAGAGAGAGAGAGAGAGAGAGAGAGAGAGAGAGAGAGAGAGATTGGAAGAGAAGAGGGAGAGGAAGAGGGACAGGAAGAGGGAGAGGAACAGAAAGAGGAACAGAAAGAGGAACAGAGAGAGAGAGAGAGAGAGAGAGAGTATGAGAAAGACATGAAGAGAAAAAAGAGAAAGAGAGAGAGAATGAAGATTGGAACAGAAAGATGTTTTTAGATAATTGCAGAGTATATTTTCTCGTGACAAAATGTGTCTTAACTCTGATTGGTGTCCACGAACTGATTTATCGGCTCCCTGTTTTGCCGAAAAAAGGAAATATTTGTGTTCATGTAGTTTAATTTAAAATTCCTGTTTAAAAATAAAAATACATACACGACATCTTATTTTTTTGTGCATGGAAGCAAAATCTTTTAAGTCTGTCCGTTTGAAAGTCATGTAAATATAAGTCGCTACATACAAGGCAATTTTAGTTGGTGTGTTTTTTGAGAAGGAAATTACTTGTCTGGTTTAACGTTTTGAAATTCCGGTTGAAAAGTATTCGAAACTAGACAAGGCGACTCAACTCCTTTTGTGTGTTTGTGAAAGGAATCGAATCGGTGTTCATGGGATTGTGTAAAGGCGTAATGAAATTGACACCAGTGACTCCATTCTATTTTTTTCCCAGTGTGTCTTCATTCGTTTTTTTTTTTTTTTTTGATTTACTGTTTTTTTTTCCATTCACTTTTTCCTTTACTTATACTTGTCTCGCTCCCATTCTTTTTTTTTTCCCCAACGTTTCTTCATTCGTATTCTTTTCTCTTTAATGATTTACTCTATTTTTTTTCCCTTGCACTTTTTCCTTTAGTGATTTTATACTTGTCTTGTTTCCTTTCTTTTTTTATCGCATCAATTTCTATCCGAAGCACTTACTTTTTTTCTTTTCATTTTCTTTTGTTTATGATCATTTCCTCATCTCTGATCTGCTTCCCATTCACTTCCTTAGCTTCTTTTATTACGTCTGAACTCTTTACTTCTCTTTATCATCCCTTCCTCATATCTGGCTATCCTTTTCAATAACTTTACCGTCCTCCTCCTCCCATCTCCCCCACCCCTTTTTTTTTTACAGCACAGAGAGCAACTTAAGGGCAACAAAAAGAAGCTGTAAAAAAAATGCCCGCTAACTGTTGCTCTCATGTAGCGGTTTGTATAGAGGGGCCAAAAGAGAGGTCAATACCATTTTTCTTCATCGTATCATCACGTGACTCTTCTGCTCTTAATACTAACACTTCTCTTGGCTCCTTACTTCTTCCTCATATCTTTTACCATTCCCAAGACAGGTTATTCTTTCTCCTGCTCCCTCCCTCTTTTAGTCTTTTTACCATCTTTCTATCCCCACTTGTCTCTTCTCCTCATAGTAATTCATCTTTTGCTTCTACACTTCCTTCCTACCTTAACTCTTTGCCTATTCCCACTTCGAGTTATTTTTCTTCCTTCTCTCTCCCTTTTCTAGGCTTATTACCATCTTTCTGTCATCACTTGTCTCTTCTCTTCTTCATATTAACTCATTTTTTGCTTCTACACTTCCTTCCTACCTCAACTGTTTGCCTGTTTCCACTTCGAGTTAATCTTCTTCCTTCCTCCACTTCGCCCGCACGTCCTCGCAAAGAATACCATTACGCGCTGAACAACGGGAGTCAGGCGGCGCTCTCGCTCTCACGTCTCGACCAACAACCCCATTAGGTTAACCCACCGCGGCTGAATGGCAATTACTTTGTGACTGTACGCATCGGCATCCCTCCAATCAGCTGTTCCTTCGTTGTGTCGGAGATTTATGGGATCGCCGTGGATGCAAAACCGTGTAATTGCGTCTTTGTGGTATTCCTGTTCTTCTCTTCTTGTGTAAGTGTGTGTGTGTGTTCCTGTGGGTGGGTGGGTGGGTGTACATGTGTGTGTGTGGTTGTGGGTGTGCATATGAGTGAAGGGGGAGAGGGGGGCGCTGTGTGTGTGTGTGTGTGTGTGTGTGTGTGTGTGTGTGTGTGAGAGAGAGAGAGAGAGAGAGAGAGAGAGAGAGAGAGAGAGAGAGAGAGACTGTCAGATAAAAACTAAAATTAAAAATAAGTATTGATAAAGCAACACGCATTTTTAGGTCTGAGTAATGGCAAGTAAGTAAGTTCATTTTGTTTGTAGTTGTGACACATAATTTCTGCTTGAGTCTAATACGAAAATGTTATCGCAATCGTAACATCGCCCTTGGCTCTTGAATCGCCTCCCAACTCCCTTCACCTCCTCCCTCTTCACACACCCTTTCGAAAAGATGGTCGGAATATGCGTAGAGTTTAATCAATTCCATTTGTCTGGTGCTATTCCTCCTCCTCGTATTCTTTCCTCATAGTTGCGTTTTTCCTTCTTTCGTACTTTCTTTTTCCTTTTCTTTCTTTCTCTTTTCCTTTTCTTCCAGGGATTTTTGTTTCTTTCTTTCTGTTTCTTTGTATTGCTTTCATTCTCATTCTACTCTTTATCTTTTCCTTCTCCTCGTATTCTTTCCCTATAATCGCGTTTTTCCTTCTTTCGTACTTTCTTTTTCCTTTTCTTTCTATTTTCCTTTCCTTTTTTGGGGGGTGTTGTTTGTTTCCTTTTCTTTCTCTTTCTCTATATTACTTTCATTATATCGTACTACTCTTTAATTTTCCTATTTATACTTTCCCTACCTTACACTACCCATACAATTCCAATTATTCCCATATCCCCCTTTCCTTACATTCTTACGGTCTCTTCTTCTTATGGTTTCTACTTCTTATAATTTATCCTTTCTCTTTCTGTTCTCCGGTGTAACTGAGCCTCCTGAACGAGTGGCATGCGGCGGATCTTACTCGTCTGCGTCGGCATGTTAATTCCGGGTCATATTTTGTGCGGCCGCTCATCCATCTCTTTTTATTGCCGGCAGATGACACAGAGGACCGGCCGGCTAGGGTGGCATAATGTTCCCGGCGTTTTCTTCCCCTCTCTTATATAGCACTCTGATTTACCGTTTATCTCCCTTCCCTCTGTCTGTCTGTTTCTCTCTCTCTCTCTCTCTCTCTCTCTCTCTCTCTCTCTCTCTCTCTCTCTCTCTCTCTCTCTCTCTCGTTCCCATATTTTTTTCTTTGACCTCATCGCTGTTTGTGTCTGTCTCTTTGTCTGTATGTGTCTTTATGTTTTCTGTTGTCTGTCACTCATTTTTTTGTTCTTCAGTATTATTTTCTTTTTTCTTTTTTTTCTTTCATTGTCTTTCTTCTTTTTTTCTTTTTCTTTCTTTCTCTTTTTCCCTTTCTTCCTTTTCTTTCATTCATCCTTCCTTCCTTCCTTTCTTTCTTTCTTTCATTCTCATACATACAATTTTCTTTTTTTTCTTTCTCTCTTTGTCCCTTTCTTCCTTTCCTTTCATCCTTCCTTTCTTTCTTTCGTTCTTTCTTTCATTCTCATACATACAAAAACTACAACTTGTTCCTTATCTTCTCCCTTCCTTTTTCCTTTCTTTCGTTCTTTTTTTCATTCTCACATATATAAAAAACTACAACTTGTCCCTTATCTTTCCACATCCTTCCGTCTCATACACCACACGAGAACGCCAAGTTACATTTCACCTCACCACAAACAATCTCGTCTTACTCGTGTCATCAACCTTATCCAGCACCAGCATCTTTTTGTTACATCAGTCTGTCGTTATCAAGTCCATTATCTTTAACAGCTGTCTACTACCACATGTATATTTTCGCATATCTTTAATGGGGCTTTCAACGACTATATATTTAACAACTCTCTAAGATCAGATACGTAAGTTATCTGATATATTCATTATAGAGCTGTA